>NW_027474107.1:42500-45000 GCF_050947335.1 Megachile rotundata | reverse complement strand
CTTCGCGTCGCGTCCCGGAATCCGAGCTCGGTCCCGTGCCTTGGCCGCCAACGGATCTTCCTTGCTGCGAGGCTTCTTGTGACGGCTTCGGCCGTCCTTTTCGCCTCTTCGGCCGCCATTCAACGCTTAGCTCAGAACTGGCACGGACTAGGGGAATCCGACTGTCTAATTAAAACAAAGCATTGCGATGGCCCTCAAGGGTGATGACGCAATGTGATTTCTGCCCAGTGCTCTGAATGTCAACGTGAAGAAATTCAATTAAGCGCGGGTAAACGGCGGGAGTAACTATGACTCTCTTAAGGGATTACCGCTTCTCACCCTCCATGAAATGCCTTCCCTCCGGCTCAGCCGCCCAGTTGTAAACTGTGCGTTGCCCAGCTCCCACCTCGTGGAGGTGCGGAGGGTTCGGGAGCCACTTTCCATCGTGTGGCATCTCATGGAGGATGGGCCGCCCTTGAGAGTCTTAGTTACAGGGATGGTGATGCGTCATACAGGCCTATGGCCCTTAGCCTCTCCCATCCCAGCTACACGTCAAGCCTCCTCGTGGCCCCGCCGGTAACATGCCTGTTACACATACACACACACACACACACACACACACACACACACGCACTCACGTGCACGCACACTCATATACACATTCACACACAACATATACACACATATACACATACACACATACACACACATCATACATACACATATATACACACATACACACACAACATACACGCACGCATGCACGCATACACAATACACACACATATGCGCATGCACACACATACATACACATATACACACACAGGCATGGCTAATTGACGTGTGGCTGATTTCCTCCAGAACACCTGGGAGGAGCATACCGAATATACAGCTGAAATATTCGGGAATATATGGAATGCTTATCTAATAAAATTTTACCAAACCGGTATACTTACCGTTAACAGAGCAGATCTGTGAATATTATAAAACCAAAATGCGTAGCATTCACTAATATATTAACCGCTATAGCTGTGGGATCACATATACGCTTGTTGACAACTTGGACTGCACCTGGTAATGAATCTTCTTAGTATTTGGATTTGTTTGTACAGATAAATAATCTCTTTTCATTATGGATAGTGACAACCAAACCCCGGCCTCGGACGCGGAGTTACCAGGTCCCGGGAACTCCGTGACGGTCTTGACCGTTAGACAGGGGACCTTAGATGACGATTTGGCTACGAACTTGGCTACGAATATGGATATTGCGCCGGTGAAGATTTATGTACCGTTTGTTAGGGATAAAATGTGTCCAATATGCGTTGAAAAAGGACTAAACTTGTCATTTGATGCGCCTCGAAGACTAGATAATCATAATAAGTTACACCACCTGGAATATCTAATTGTATGGTGTTGCGCCAATTGCGACCGCACCTTCGATAAAGTGCACGGGTGGGAGTGCCACTATAGTAAATGTAAAAGACTAGTATCTCTAGAAGCAATTGAAAAACCTTTTCAATGCGAGGCTTGTCCTATGAGCTTTGAAACCCAGAGAGGGTTATCCACACATGAAAGATTTGAACACCCTAACATTAGAAACATAAAAAGACAAATACAACACACATCACTAGAAATACGTGAAAGAAGGCAATCTGACCGGCACATTTGGACCCCAGAGGAAACAGAATTATTAAAAGTACTAGATCTCCAGTTTCGAGACTATAGATATCCAAATGTAGAGATAAAAAAATATATTCCACACAAGTCACTCAAACAGATTAGTGACAAACGAAGAGATTTGGAAAGAGCAGCAATAAGGAAACAGAGAAGAATGCCCTCAATTGATGAGTCCGTAGAAGAAGAACAACAACAGCAAATAAATAGTCAATCGGAAGAAGAAGAAGAAATTTTCGAAGATGCATCAGATGATATAAGTATAATTGAAAGTGTACCGGAAAATAATAATAATAGCAGCAACGATGATAACAATAATGTTAATAATAATAATAATGAAAATAATAATAATAGCGAAAGTAATATCACTAGTAGCAATGGAAACAATAGTAACAATAATAACAACAATGATGGATGTGCATGCAATGAGAACGAAAATGATAATGAAAATGAATGGATAATGAGTCTGAAACGAGCTATTGAAAATGAATATGAAATTCCGGACACAAGTAGAAATATATATGAAGAATTAAAAGATATTTGGCTAAATAACAATAGTGATGTAAATAAATTAACAGAAAAAATTGATTATTTTATATCGGAAGTTTTAGTACCGTTTTTGTTGAATAATGGGGAAACAAACAATAATAACAATAATAAACATGACCAAAATAATCGTAATAGAAATGGAAATAAAAATATAAATAGAAATAGAAATAGTAGAAATCGCGCTAAAAATGCTAAAACCAGATGTAACCATATAAAAAGATATAAATACGCCAGGTGCCAGGAACTCTTTAAGGAGTGCCCAAAAAAACTTGCTGATATGGTCATGAATGGTGACTAC
>NW_027474107.1:25000-37500 GCF_050947335.1 Megachile rotundata | reverse complement strand
TAAGCCACGTATGCGAAAAGCAATACGCTGCCAGAACTTGCCTTTAAGCCACGTATACGAAAAGCAATACGCTGCCAGAACTTGTAATTAAGCCACGTATGCGAAAAGCAATACGCTGCCAGAACTTGCCTTTAAGCCACGTATACGAAAAGCAATACGCTGTCAGAACTTGCATTTAAGCCACGTATGCGAAAAGCAATACGCTGCCAGAACTTGCCTTTAAGCCACGTATACGAAAAGCAATACGCTGCCAGAACTTGTGCTTATACTTGAATTAACGATAAACATTTATTAATTTCACCCTGAATGTACCGCACGTGATAAACCGTAGCGAATATACCTGAAAAATGTTCTCCTGTCGATTAAAATTGCCGTTTGTAGGAGTTGTCGGTGATCGTTTCATCGATTGGAAAGTACCGAAGAGGACTTAGAGCGAAATCGAATGTACCGGTGACAGGACTTAGAGCGAAAACGAAAGGTAGCACAACGAACCGACTGCGCGGAACGATTTATTATTAATAACATCCTCATTTATGAATCCGAACGTGCCAAAACAATATAGGAGTACTAAGAATACACTGCTCTAACGAGTCCAATCGTTTTTGGAATGGGTTGTCAGTCATAGTTTGACCGAACCGACTATGCCGGTGGGACTTAGTCGTGCACGAACTCACCGCTGAACCGACTATGCGGAACGATTTATTATTAATAACATCCTCATTTATGAATCCGAACGTGCCAAAACCATATAGGAGTATTAAGAATACAATGCTCTAACAGGTCTGATCATTATTTTAATGGGTTATCAGTCATTGTTTCACCGAACCGACTATGCGGAGCGATTTCTTATTAATAACATCCTCATTTATGAATCCGAACGTGCCAAAACCATATAGGAGTACTAAGAGTACACTGCTCTAACGAGTCCAATCGTTTTTGGAATGGGTTGTCAGTCATAGTTTGACCGAACCGACTATGCCGGTGGGACTTAGTCGTGCACGAACTCACCGCTGAACCGACTATGCGGAACGATTTATTATTAATAACTTCCTCATTTATGAATCCGAACGTACCAAAACCATATAGGAGTACTAAGAATACACTGCTCTAACGAGTCCAATCGTTTTTGGAATGGGTTGTCAGTCATAGTTTGACCGAACCGACTATGCCGGTGGGACTTAGTCGTGCACGAACTCACCGCTGAACCGACTATGCGGAACGATTTATTATTAATAACATCCTCATTTATGAATCCGAACGTGCCAAAACCATATAGGAGTATTAAGAATACAATGCTCTAACAGGTCTGATCATTATTTTAATGGGTTATCAGTCATTGTTTCACCGAACCGACTATGCGGAGCGATTTCTTATTAATAACATCCTCATTTATGAATCCGAACGTGCCAAAACCATATAGGAGTACTAAGAGTACACTGCTCTAACGAGTCCAATCGTTTTTGGAATGGGTTGTCAGTCATAGTTTGACCGAACCGACTATGCCGGTGGGACTTAGTCGTGCACGAACTCACCGCTGAACCGACTATGCGGAACGATTTATTATTAATAACTTCCTCATTTATGAATCCGAACGTACCAAAACCATATAGGAGTACTAAGAATACACTGCTCTAACGAGTCCAATCGTTTTTGGAATGGGTTGTCAGTCATAGTTTGACCGAACCGACTATGCCGGTGGGACTTAGTCGTGCACGAACTCACCGCTGAACCGACTATGCGGAACGATTTATTATTAATAACATCCTCATTTATGAATCCGAACGTGCCAAAACCATATAGGAGTATTAAGAATACAATGCTCTAACAGGTCTGATCATTATTTTAATGGGTTATCAGTCATTGTTTCACCGAACCGACTATGCGGAGCGATTTCTTATTAATAACATCCTCATTTATGAATCCGAACGTGCCAAAACCATATAGGAGTACTAAGAGTATACTGCTCTAACGAGTCCAATCGTTTTTGGAATGGGTTGTCAGTCATAGTTTGACCGAACCGACTATGCCGGTGGGACTTAGTCGTGCACGAACTCACCGCTGAACCGACTATGCGGAACGATTTATTATTAATAACATCCTCATTTATGAATCCGAACGTGCCAAAACCATATAGGAGTATTAAGAATACAATGCTCTAACAGGTCTGATCATTATTTTAATGGGTTATCAGTCATTGTTTCACCGAACCGACTATGCGGAGCGATTTCTTATTAATAACATCCTCATTTATGAATCCGAACGTGCCAAAACCATATAGGAGTACTAAGAGTACACTGCTCTAACGAGTCCAATCGTTTTTGGAATGGGTTGTCAGTCATAGTTTGACCGAACCGACTATGCCGGTGGGACTTAGTCGTGCACGAACTCACCGCTGAACCGACTATGCGGAACGATTTATTATTAATAACTTCCTCATTTATGAATCCGAACGTACCAAAACCATATAGGAGTACTAAGAATACACTGCTCTAACGAGTCCAATCGTTTTTGGAATGGGTTGTCAGTCATAGTTTGACCGAACCGACTATGCCGGTGGGACTTAGTCGTGCACGAACTCACCGCTGAACCGACTATGCGGAACGATTTATTATTAATAACATCCTCATTTATGAATCCGAACGTGCCAAAACCATATAGGAGTATTAAGAATACAATGCTCTAACAGGTCTGATCATTATTTTAATGGGTTATCAGTCATTGTTTCACCGAACCGACTATGCGGAGCGATTTCTTATTAATAACATCCTCATTTATGAATCCGAACGTGCCAAAACCATATAGGAGTACTAAGAGTACACTGCTCTAACGAGTCCAATCGTTTTTGGAATGGGTTGTCAGTCATAGTTTGACCGAACCGACTATGCCGGTGGGACTTAGTCGTGCACGAACTCACCGCTGAACCGACTATGCGGAACGATTTATTATTAATAACTTCCTCATTTATGAATCCGAACGTACCAAAACCATATAGGAGTACTAAGAATACACTGCTCTAACGAGTCCAATCGTTTTTGGAATGGGTTGTCAGTCATAGTTTGACCGAACCGACTATGCCGGTGGGACTTAGTCGTGCACGAACTCACCGCTGAACCGACTATGCGGAACGATTTATTATTAATAACATCCTCATTTATGAATCCGAACGTGCCAAAACCATATAGGAGTATTAAGAATACAATGCTCTAACAGGTCTGATCATTATTTTAATGGGTTATCAGTCATTGTTTCACCGAACCGACTATGCGGAGCGATTTCTTATTAATAACATCCTCATTTATGAATCCGAACGTGCCAAAACCATATAGGAGTACTAAGAGTACACTGCTCTAACGAGTCCAATCGTTTTTGGAATGGGTTGTCAGTCATAGTTTGACCGAACCGACTATGCCGGTGGGACTTAGTCGTGCACGAACTCACCGCTGAACCGACTATGCGGAACGATTTATTATTAATAACTTCCTCATTTATGAATCCGAACGTACCAAAACCATATAGGAGTACTAAGAATACACTGCTCTAACGAGTCCAATCGTTTTTGGAATGGGTTGTCAGTCATAGTTTGACCGAACCGACTATGCCGGTGGGACTTAGTCGTGCACGAACTCACCGCTGAACCGACTATGCGGAACGATTTATTATTAATAACATCCTCATTTATGAATCCGAACGTGCCAAAACCATATAGGAGTATTAAGAATACAATGCTCTAACAGGTCTGATCATTATTTTAATGGGTTATCAGTCATTGTTTCACCGAACCGACTATGCGGAGCGATTTCTTATTAATAACATCCTCATTTATGAATCCGAACGTGCCAAAACCATATAGGAGTACTAAGAGTACACTGCTCTAACGAGTCCAATCGTTTTTGGAATGGGTTGTCAGTCATAGTTTGACCGAACCGACTATGCCGGTGGGACTTAGTCGTGCACGAACTCACCGCTGAACCGACTATGCGGAACGATTTATTATTAATAACATCCTCATTTATGAATCCGAACGTGCCAAAACCATATAGGAGTATTAAGAATACAATGCTCTAACAGGTCTGATCATTATTTTAATGGGTTATCAGTCATTGTTTCACCGAACCGACTATGCGGAGCGATTTCTTATTAATAACATCCTCATTTATGAATCCGAACGTGCCAAAACCATATAGGAGTACTAAGAGTACACTGCTCTAACGAGTCCAATCGTTTTTGGAATGGGTTGTCAGTCATAGTTTGACCGAACCGACTATGCCGGTGGGACTTAGTCGTGCACGAACTCACCGCTGAACCGACTATGCGGAACGATTTATTATTAATAACTTCCTCATTTATGAATCCGAACGTGCCAAAACCATATAGGAGTACTAAGAATACAATGCTCTAACAGGTCTGATCATTATTTTAATGGGTTATCAGTCATTGTTTCACCGAACCGACTATGCGGAGCGATTTCTTATTAATAACATCCTCATTTATGAATCCGAACGTGCCAAAACCATATAGGAGTATTAAGAATACAATGCTCTAACAGGTCTGATCATTATTTTAATGGGTTATCAGTCATTGTTTCACCGAACCGACTATGCGGAACGATTTATTATTAATAACTTCCTCATTTATGAATCCGAACGTACCAAAACCATATAGGAGTACTAAGAATACAATGCTCTAACAGGTCTGATCATTATTTTAATGGGTTATCAGTCATCGTTTCACCGAACCGACTATGCGGAGCGGTTTTTTCTCAATTTCTACCGAAAAAAAAAATTTTTTATACACGAATTCATTTATCATCATTTTAAACGTGTTTTACAACTTTTTGGAAAATCGATTTTTTCACGCTAAGTTTTACCGCACTCTCGAATTGGCACGTTCGGATCGCGCGTTAGCATCGTAAGCGCCCGTGCGTAACGGCCGGCGTCGCCGACCATCCGGCCGGCCGTTCGGTATCTATATGGGAGACGACGGTCCGAACATACCGGACGATGGGGCAGCGTCGTTCTCCGCCAAAAGTTACCGCGGGTCAAAAAGACCCAATATACGTATAAGCGGAACTTTGGCAAGTACGAATAATCGTTGCTAAAATGCATCGATCTGACATAAACTAGAATTATGTTCAAAGTAAAATTAATGAAATTTTACACGAACTGAAGGTGTCCTAAGGCAAAATTTCTCTCGTACGAAAGACTAAGTATTTTTACTTCGATACTTTCGTACCATGAGAAATGATATGAAATGACAATTGGTGGTGCATGGAAATATGACGAACGACAACGTAAGTTGGGAAGTTCGTAAAATTTTTAAAGTAAAAATCGACTTTTGAAAAGTTGAGTAAAAATCGCACTTTTTCACTATAAGGTTCAGTGCGTAAGAGCCGGCGTCGCCGACCATTTGGACGGCCGTTCGGTATCTATATGGGAGACGACGGTCCGAACATACCGGACGATGGGGCAGCGTCGTTCTCCGCCATAAGTTACCGCGGGTCAAACAGACCCAATATACGTATAAGCGGAACTTTGGCAAGTACGAATAATCGTTGCTAAAATGCATCGATCTGACATAAACTAGAATTATGTTCAAAGTAAAATTAATGAAATTTTACACGAACTGTGAAGGTGTCCTAAGGCAAAATTTCTCTCGTACGAAAGACTAAGTATTTTTACTTCGATACTTTCGTACCATGAGAAATGATATGAAATGGCAATTGGTGGTGCATGGAAATATGACGAACGACAACGTAAGTTGGGAAGTTCGTAAAATTTTTAAAGTAAAAATCGACTTTTGAAAAGTTGAGCAAAAATCGCACTTTTTCACTATAAGGTTCAGTGCGTAAGAGCCGGCGTCGCCGACCATTTGGACGGCCGTTCGGTATCTATATGGGAGACGACGGTCCGAACATGCCGGACGATGGGGCAGCGTCGCTCTCCGCCAAATGTTACCGCGGGTTGAAAAGGACCCAAAGTGTGGTAAAAAGCAGAACTGTGGCGAATGACGAGAAGTAACTGATGTTAAAATACATCGAATAATACATGCTAAGATTACGTCCCCAAAATAAAGTTATATAAAATTTTGCAAAGCAAAATAGAGGTGTCCTAAGCAAAAATGTGTCTGCCGTATGGAAAAAAGGCAAAGTTTATAGAAATTTTTCTGGACTTCGGCACGAGACACACGAGATATATACTTAGATCGTACTAATAAAGAGAGAGGTGTTCTGAGGAAGGCCAGACACCTCTCGTACGAATGCGAGATACATGTTTATTTCGCGACTTCGTACAACTTTGTGAGAATTAAAGAACGAAGGTTGAGATATGCGACTCGCACAACAAGATGTGGACGACGAACATCTGCGAAAGCAACGAAACGCAAAGTTTCTAATACAAGAAGTGTCAGAAATATATGATCTCTCCGTGGTCTATCCTCAGTATCTATGTCCACGATGTTACAGTGGAACATTACGATTTGAGGAGAAAGGCCCCTAATAAAAGTGTTGGAGAGATCAAATTAATTATAAGTTTGAGAGTGTGAATGAGGTTTTAACATCACACTTATAAATTATATTATATTATAATATTAATATAATAAATAATAGTTGATTATATTATTAGACATAATAATATATATATTATATAGAGAGCGAAAGTGTGAAGAAAAGGGTGAAGAAGGGGGGGGAAAGGCAAGGAAAGTAAGTGAGAGGAGAGGAAAAAAAAATTTTTTTTTTGTTCCTCGTTCGCGCGAAGCGCGAAGAAAATTTTTTGAAAGCAATACGCCGTTGGACTTAGAAAAAAAATAGAAAGGCACGCGCGCGCGCGTAGAGAAAAAAATAAAGCCATGAGCGCCGGCGGACTTAAAAAAATAAATCTCATAACGCGGCTGAGACTTCGAAAATGCTAAGTACTACACGGTCGGATGTTAGAAAGACGGAAAGCAATACGCGGCCAGGACATTGAAAATGAGAAAGCAATACGCGGCCAGGACTTTGGAAATGAGAAAGCAATACGCGGCCAGGACTTTGGAAATGAGAAAGCAATACGCGGCCAGGACTTTGGAAATGAGAAAGCAATACGCGGCCAGGACTATGGAAATGAGAAAGCAATACGCGGCCAGGACTTTGGAAATGAGAAAGCAATACGCGGCCAGGACTTAGAAAATGTAAACGACGCACCGAACCGACTATGCGGAACGGAGTTTCGTCGATAACTCGAACAATTGCGCACCCGAACGTGCCAAACTGGTACAGGAATGCTAGAAATACGTTACTTTATCTATTCTAAGCATTAATTCAATAGGTTGTCAGTAGCCGATCCACCGAACCGACTATGCCCGGGGGACATAGTCGCGGTTGCGCTCCGTACCGAACCGACTAAGCGGAACGGAGTTTCGTCGATAATTTCTACCATTTTGAATTCGAACGTACAAAAACGTTATGGGGGGAAATAGAAATCCGTTACAGTATCGATTCTAAGTGTTTCTTCTATGCGTTGTCAGTCATCGGTTCACCGAACCGACTAAGCGGAACGGAATTTTATCGATAATATCTACAATAGTGGATCCGAACGTGCCAAAACGGTATAGGAATGCTAGAAATACGTTACTGCATCGATTCTGAGCATTAATTCAATAGGTTGTCAGTAGCCGATCCACCGAACCGACTATGCCGGGGGGACATAGTCGCGGTTGCGCTCCGTACCGAACCGACTAAGCGGAACGGAGTTTCGTCGATAATTTCTACCATTTTGAATTCGAACGTACAAAAACGTTATGGGGGGAAATAGAAATCCGTTACAGTATCGATTCTAAGTGTTTCTTCTATGCGTTGTCAGTCATCGGTTCACCGAACCGACTAAGCGGAACGGAATTTTATCGATAATATCTACAATAGTGGATCCGAACGTGCCAAAACGGTATAGGAATGCTAGAAATACGTTACTGCATCGATTCTGAGCATTAATTCAATAGGTTGTCAGTAGCCGATCCACTGAACCGACTATGCCGGGGGGACATAGTCGCGGTTGCGCTCCGTACCGAACCGACTAAGCGGAACGGAGTTTCGTCGATAATTTCTACCATTTTGAATTCGAACGTACAAAAACGTTATGGCGGTAATAGAAATCCGTTACAGTATCGATACTGAGTGATTTTTCTATGCGTTGTCGGTCATCGGTTCACCGAACCGACTAAGCGGAACGGAGTTTTGTCGATAATATGTACAATAGTGGATCCGAACGTGCCAAAACGGTATAGGAATGCTAGAAATACGTTACTGCATCGATTCTGAGCATTAATTCAATAGGTTGTCAGTAGCCGATCCACCGAACCGACTATGCCGGGGGGACATCGTCGCGGTTGCGCTCCGTACCGAACCGACTAAGCGGAACGGAGTTTCGTCGATAATTTCTACCATTTTGAATTCGAACGTACAAAAACGTTATGGCGGTAATAGAAATCTGTTACAGTATCGATACTGAGTGATTTTTCTATGCGTTGTCGGTCATCGGTTCACCGAACCGACTAAGCGGAACGGAGTTTTATCGATAATATCTACAATAGTGCATCCGAACGTGCCAAAACGGTATAGGGACACTAGAAATACGTTACTTTATCTATTCTAAGCAATAATTCAATAGGTTGTCAGTAGCCGATCCACCGAACCGACTATGCCGGAGGGACTTGGTCGCACTCGGACGGTCCACCGAACCGACTATGCGGAACAGAGTTTCGTGGATGATTTCTACGATATTGAATTCGGACGTACCAAAACGTTCTAGCGGCAATAGAAATCGGCTACGGCATCGATTCTAAGTGTTTTTTATATGCGTTGTCAGTCATCGGTTCACCGAACCGACTATGCGGAACGATGTTTCTCCGTTAATTTCGACATTTATGAATCCGAACGTGCCGAAACGGTATAGCGGTGCTAGATATACGTTACTTTATTGGTTTTGAGCAATTTTTATATAGGTTGTCAATCATCGTTTCACCGAACCGACAATGCGGAATGAAAAAATTTCGATAATTACGTTAATAATGAATCCGAACGTGCCAAAGTGGTATAAATGTTCTAGCAATACGTTATTCTATAGGTTTTGATCGTTTTTTATATATGTTGTCAGTCATCGTTTCACCGAACCGACTATGCCGGAAGGACTTGGTCGTGCTCGGACGGCCCACCGAACCGACTATGCGGAACGAAAAATTTTCAATAATTTTGTTATTTATTAATCCGAACGTGTCAAAGCGGTATAAATCTTCTAGTCATACGATATTCGATAGGTTTTAATCGTTTTTATTATAGGTTGTCAGTCATCGTTTCACCGAACCGACTATGCGGAATGAAAAATTTTCGATAATTTCGTTAATTATGTATCCGAAAGTGCCGAAACGGTATATCGGTGCTAGAAATACGTTACTTTATCGGTTATGAACAATTTTTATACAGGTTGTCAATCATCGTTTCACCGAACCGACTATGCGGAACGAATAATTCTCAATAATTTTGTTATTTATGAATCCGAACGTGCCAAAGTTGTATAAACGTTCTAGTAATACGTTATTCTATTGGTTTTAATCGTTCTTAGTATAGGTTGTCAGTCATCGTTTCACCGAACCGACTATGCCGGACGGACTTGGTCGTGCTCGGACGGCCCACCGAACCGACTATGCGGAACGAATAATTTTCAATAATTTTGTTATTTATGAATCCGAACGTGCAAAAATTGTATAAATGTTCCAGTAATACGTTATTCTATAGGTTTTAATCGTTTTTAATATAGGTTGTCAGTCATCGTTTCACCGAACCGACTATGCGGAACGAATAATTTTCAATAATTTTGTTATTTATGAATCCGAACGTGCAAAAATTGTATAAATGTTCCAGTAATACGTTATTCTATAGGTTTTAATCGTTTTTAATATAGGTTGTCAGTCATCGTTTCACCGAACCGACTATGCGGAACGAATAATTTTCAATAATTTTGTTATTTATGAATCCGAACGTGCAAAAATTGTATAAATGTTCCAGTAATACGTTATTCTATAGGTTTTAATCGTTTTTAATATAGGTTGTCAGTCATCGTTTCACCGAACCGACTATGCGGAACGAATAATTCTCAATAATTTTGTTATTTATGAATCCGAGCGTGCCGAGGTGGTAGAAATGTTCCAGTAATACGTTATTCTATAGGTTTTAATCGTTTTTAATATAGGTTGTCAGTCATCGTTTCACCGAACCGACTATGCCGGAAGGACTTGGTCCCGGTCGGACGGCCTACCGAACCGACTATGCGGAACGAAAAATTTTCAATAATTTTGTTATTTATGAATCCGAACGTGCCAAAATTGTATAAATGTTCTAGTGATACGTTATTCTATTGGTTTTAATCGTTTTTTATATAGGTTGTCAGTCATCGTTTCACCGAACCGACTATGCGGAACGAAAAATTTTGGATAATTTCGTTAATTATGAATCCGAACGTGCCAAAATGGTATAAATGTTCTAGTAGTGCGTTATTCTATACGTTTTAATCATTTTTAATATAGGTTGTCAGTCACCTTTTCACCGAACCGACTATGCGCAATGAAAAATTTTCGATAATTTCGTTAATTATGAATCCGAACGTGCCAAAATGGTATAAATGTTCTAGTGATACGTTATTCTATAGGTTTTAATCGTTTTTTATATAGGTTGTCAGTCGTCGATTCACCGAACCGACTATGCCGGAGGGACTTTGGTACGTTCGGACTCGGCACCGAACCGACTATGCGGAGAGATTTTTGCTCAATTTTTTGAAAAAATATAAATATTTTCTCGATTCTTGTATGTTATTTGGACGTATACTGTTATTTGTTACTCGTTTATTACGTTAGAAATTCGTTTGGTATTTATTTTGGCGAGAAAAGGAAAAAAAATTTTTTTTCGATTAATTTTGTCATTAAATTTCGTAAAATAATTGTTAAAACATCGTCCGTATACTTTTTAGCGTGTTTGACAACTTTTTGAAAAATCGATTTTTTCGCGCTAAGTTTTACCGCACTTTCGAATTGGCACGTTCGGATCGCGCGTTAGCATCGTAAGCGCCCGTGCGTAACGGCCGGCGTCGCCGACCATCCGGCCGGCCGTTCGGTACCTATAAGGAGACGTTCGGTCCGATCGTACCAGACGGAACAGAGTCGGGCGCGTGGCTATTCTATGACCTCGGTTGAGAACTAGTCCACCGCTCCTCGTGCGTAACTTCGTGTTGCCTCGACTGTTCGTGTTCTCGGTATCGATGCAGGATTTTCTCCACACTGCATTGTCGCGTGTCGGCGTCTAAGACCAAATGGCACATATGCGACGAACCTTTAACATGAGGCTGGTGACTCGTATGCACTTTGGTGTGTACGTTGTACTGACTCAAGCGGCACAGGCTACTAAAAATTAAAAAGGGATAGAATAAAACCGACCGTTCTAAAACGGGCCAAAAAAGGTTTTATAAAATTTATTTTAAAAATGAATTAGATAGTGGTGTTGAACGAACTTGTTCGTTACAACGCCTTCAGTCGAGAGGCTAAAAAATTTTGAAACGGAATATTTATTCCGAAATTCAGAAATGATATTACGTCCCCTTAATGTTTTGTGCGTCTCGAACGCCTAAATATTTTCTCGATGCGCGAGAAAACTTCTTCTTCGCGGAGAGTTTTTCGGTACGATGAAGTAAAATATTAAATAAATGCTTCACTATACGTACAGCGCAGAGATATTGAAACGAAATAATATGTAACTATGACTCGTAAAAACGGTTTCTGAAATGGAAACTTCTTCCAAAGTGAAGAGTTTTCGGTACGGGTGATTTCTCGATATTACATCGAGTTTTCGCTTATACGTACAAAAAATATTATTACGGTGTGTATCGTAACTATGACACGAAATTTTGAGAGAGAGAAAATAAAAATTTGGGTGGATTTGTAAGAATCGATGTGCCCAGCGCGAGCTAAAATTCTCTGTGTACGTGCTTGCTCCGATTTGTTTTTTTCGAACAGCATGTCCGTTGTACGCGCTATCACGGTACGTTCAGCACGCCACTTGTACGCGCTAACCTTTATCGGTGTGTCTTAAATAAAATACCAAAGAGAGTTGAAAGGAGAGAATAGAAGAGAGAGTTTGGAGGAACAAAAATTTAATATGACTGAAAAACACATGAGAGAAGAACCAAATAAAAAAAGGGAACGTTTAAGCTGATATTGGTTCATCACAAAAAAATGGTATTTATGAAAAAGGCGGAAAGAACACCGATATTGTGGAGGTTCAATACGGAGCGTGTGTGGTTTACGTGCTTATACCGTTTCGATGTAAAGCGTGAAAGCGGGTGTACGTGCTTCCAAAATTTCAACGGATACACACTTTCCGGCACGGAGAGAGTTTTAGCGGGATTTTCTTTTACGCGCTTCTTCGATATCCACGACGAAAAGAGAGACTAAAAACGGAGGTTTCGTATCGATATATGCCTAGC
>NW_027474107.1:0-10000 GCF_050947335.1 Megachile rotundata | reverse complement strand
TGGAATGGGTTGTCAGTCATAGTTTGACCGAACCGACTATGCCGGTGGGACTTAGTCGTGCACGAACTCACCGCTGAACCGACTATGCGGAACGATTTATTATTAATAACATCCTCATTTATGAATCCGAACGTGCCAAAACCATATAGGAGTATTAAGAATACAATGCTCTAACAGGTCTGATCATTATTTTAATGGGTTATCAGTCATTGTTTCACCGAACCGACTATGCGGAGCGATTTCTTATTAATAACATCCTCATTTATGAATCCGAACGTGCCAAAACCATATAGGAGTACTAAGAGTACACTGCTCTAACGAGTCCAATCGTTTTTGGAATGGGTTGTCAGTCATAGTTTGACCGAACCGACTATGCCGGTGGGACTTAGTCGTGCACGAACTCACCGCTGAACCGACTATGCGGAACGATTTATTATTAATAACTTCCTCATTTATGAATCCGAACGTACCAAAACCATATAGGAGTACTAAGAATACACTGCTCTAACGAGTCCAATCGTTTTTGGAATGGGTTGTCAGTCATAGTTTGACCGAACCGACTATGCCGGTGGGACTTAGTCGTGCACGAACTCACCGCTGAACCGACTATGCGGAACGATTTATTATTAATAACATCCTCATTTATGAATCCGAACGTGCCAAAACCATATAGGAGTATTAAGAATACAATGCTCTAACAGGTCTGATCATTATTTTAATGGGTTATCAGTCATTGTTTCACCGAACCGACTATGCGGAGCGATTTCTTATTAATAACATCCTCATTTATGAATCCGAACGTGCCAAAACCATATAGGAGTACTAAGAGTACACTGCTCTAACGAGTCCAATCGTTTTTGGAATGGGTTGTCAGTCATAGTTTGACCGAACCGACTATGCCGGTGGGACTTAGTCGTGCACGAACTCACCGCTGAACCGACTATGCGGAACGATTTATTATTAATAACTTCCTCATTTATGAATCCGAACGTACCAAAACCATATAGGAGTACTAAGAATACACTGCTCTAACGAGTCCAATCGTTTTTGGAATGGGTTGTCAGTCATAGTTTGACCGAACCGACTATGCCGGTGGGACTTAGTCGTGCACGAACTCACCGCTGAACCGACTATGCGGAACGATTTATTATTAATAACATCCTCATTTATGAATCCGAACGTGCCAAAACCATATAGGAGTATTAAGAATACAATGCTCTAACAGGTCTGATCATTATTTTAATGGGTTATCAGTCATTGTTTCACCGAACCGACTATGCGGAGCGATTTCTTATTAATAACATCCTCATTTATGAATCCGAACGTGCCAAAACCATATAGGAGTACTAAGAGTACACTGCTCTAACGAGTCCAATCGTTTTTGGAATGGGTTGTCAGTCATAGTTTGACCGAACCGACTATGCCGGTGGGACTTAGTCGTGCACGAACTCACCGCTGAACCGACTATGCGGAACGATTTATTATTAATAACTTCCTCATTTATGAATCCGAACGTACCAAAACCATATAGGAGTACTAAGAATACACTGCTCTAACGAGTCCAATCGTTTTTGGAATGGGTTGTCAGTCATAGTTTGACCGAACCGACTATGCCGGTGGGACTTAGTCGTGCACGAACTCACCGCTGAACCGACTATGCGGAACGATTTATTATTAATAACATCCTCATTTATGAATCCGAACGTGCCAAAACCATATAGGAGTATTAAGAATACAATGCTCTAACAGGTCTGATCATTATTTTAATGGGTTATCAGTCATTGTTTCACCGAACCGACTATGCGGAGCGATTTCTTATTAATAACATCCTCATTTATGAATCCGAACGTGCCAAAACCATATAGGAGTACTAAGAGTACACTGCTCTAACGAGTCCAATCGTTTTTGGAATGGGTTGTCAGTCATAGTTTGACCGAACCGACTATGCCGGTGGGACTTAGTCGTGCACGAACTCACCGCTGAACCGACTATGCGGAACGATTTATTATTAATAACATCCTCATTTATGAATCCGAACGTGCCAAAACCATATAGGAGTATTAAGAATACAATGCTCTAACAGGTCTGATCATTATTTTAATGGGTTATCAGTCATTGTTTCACCGAACCGACTATGCGGAGCGATTTCTTATTAATAACATCCTCATTTATGAATCCGAACGTGCCAAAACCATATAGGAGTACTAAGAGTACACTGCTCTAACGAGTCCAATCGTTTTTGGAATGGGTTGTCAGTCATAGTTTGACCGAACCGACTATGCCGGTGGGACTTAGTCGTGCACGAACTCACCGCTGAACCGACTATGCGGAACGATTTATTATTAATAACTTCCTCATTTATGAATCCGAACGTGCCAAAACCATATAGGAGTACTAAGAATACAATGCTCTAACAGGTCTGATCATTATTTTAATGGGTTATCAGTCATTG
This sequence comes from Megachile rotundata, assembly GCF_050947335.1. Classification (NCBI taxonomy): domain Eukaryota; kingdom Metazoa; phylum Arthropoda; class Insecta; order Hymenoptera; family Megachilidae; genus Megachile; species Megachile rotundata. The sequence continues at coordinate 7,548 of NW_027474107.1, read as the reverse complement.
TTTCACCGAACCGACTATGCGGAGCGATTTCTTATTAATAACATCCTCATTTATGAATCCGAACGTGCCAAAACCATATAGGAGTATTAAGAATACAATGCTCTAACAGGTCTGATCATTATTTTAATGGGTTATCAGTCATTGTTTCACCGAACCGACTATGCGGAACGATTTATTATTAATAACTTCCTCATTTATGAATCCGAACGTACCAAAACCATATAGGAGTACTAAGAATACAATGCTCTAACAGGTCTGATCATTATTTTAATGGGTTATCAGTCATCGTTTCACCGAACCGACTATGCGGAGCGGTTTTTTCTCAATTTCTACCGAAAAAAAAAATTTTTTATACACGAATTCATTTATCATCATTTTAAACGTGTTTTACAACTTTTTGGAAAATCGATTTTTTCACGCTAAGTTTTACCGCACTCTCGAATTGGCACGTTCGGATCGCGCGTTAGCATCGTAAGCGCCCGTGCGTAACGGCCGGCGTCGCCGACCATCCGGCCGGCCGTTCGGTATCTATATGGGAGACGACGGTCCGAACATACCGGACGATGGGGCAGCGTCGTTCTCCGCCAAAAGTTACCGCGGGTCAAAAAGACCCAATATACGTATAAGCGGAACTTTGGCAAGTACGAATAATCGTTGCTAAAATGCATCGATCTGACATAAACTAGAATTATGTTCAAAGTAAAATTAATGAAATTTTACACGAACTGAAGGTGTCCTAAGGCAAAATTTCTCTCGTACGAAAGACTAAGTATTTTTACTTCGATACTTTCGTACCATGAGAAATGATATGAAATGACAATTGGTGGTGCATGGAAATATGACGAACGACAACGTAAGTTGGGAAGTTCGTAAAATTTTTAAAGTAAAAATCGACTTTTGAAAAGTTGAGTAAAAATCGCACTTTTTCACTATAAGGTTCAGTGCGTAAGAGCCGGCGTCGCCGACCATTTGGACGGCCGTTCGGTATCTATATGGGAGACGACGGTCCGAACATACCGGACGATGGGGCAGCGTCGTTCTCCGCCATAAGTTACCGCGGGTCAAACAGACCCAATATACGTATAAGCGGAACTTTGGCAAGTACGAATAATCGTTGCTAAAATGCATCGATCTGACATAAACTAGAATTATGTTCAAAGTAAAATTAATGAAATTTTACACGAACTGTGAAGGTGTCCTAAGGCAAAATTTCTCTCGTACGAAAGACTAAGTATTTTTACTTCGATACTTTCGTACCATGAGAAATGATATGAAATGGCAATTGGTGGTGCATGGAAATATGACGAACGACAACGTAAGTTGGGAAGTTCGTAAAATTTTTAAAGTAAAAATCGACTTTTGAAAAGTTGAGCAAAAATCGCACTTTTTCACTATAAGGTTCAGTGCGTAAGAGCCGGCGTCGCCGACCATTTGGACGGCCGTTCGGTATCTATATGGGAGACGACGGTCCGAACATGCCGGACGATGGGGCAGCGTCGCTCTCCGCCAAATGTTACCGCGGGTTGAAAAGGACCCAAAGTGTGGTAAAAAGCAGAACTGTGGCGAATGACGAGAAGTAACTGATGTTAAAATACATCGAATAATACATGCTAAGATTACGTCCCCAAAATAAAGTTATATAAAATTTTGCAAAGCAAAATAGAGGTGTCCTAAGCAAAAATGTGTCTGCCGTATGGAAAAAAGGCAAAGTTTATAGAAATTTTTCTGGACTTCGGCACGAGACACACGAGATATATACTTAGATCGTACTAATAAAGAGAGAGGTGTTCTGAGGAAGGCCAGACACCTCTCGTACGAATGCGAGATACATGTTTATTTCGCGACTTCGTACAACTTTGTGAGAATTAAAGAACGAAGGTTGAGATATGCGACTCGCACAACAAGATGTGGACGACGAACATCTGCGAAAGCAACGAAACGCAAAGTTTCTAATACAAGAAGTGTCAGAAATATATGATCTCTCCGTGGTCTATCCTCAGTATCTATGTCCACGATGTTACAGTGGAACATTACGATTTGAGGAGAAAGGCCCCTAATAAAAGTGTTGGAGAGATCAAATTAATTATAAGTTTGAGAGTGTGAATGAGGTTTTAACATCACACTTATAAATTATATTATATTATAATATTAATATAATAAATAATAGTTGATTATATTATTAGACATAATAATATATATATTATATAGAGAGCGAAAGTGTGAAGAAAAGGGTGAAGAAGGGGGGGGAAAGGCAAGGAAAGTAAGTGAGAGGAGAGGAAAAAAAAATTTTTTTTTTGTTCCTCGTTCGCGCGAAGCGCGAAGAAAATTTTTTGAAAGCAATACGCCGTTGGACTTAGAAAAAAAATAGAAAGGCACGCGCGCGCGCGTAGAGAAAAAAATAAAGCCATGAGCGCCGGCGGACTTAAAAAAATAAATCTCATAACGCGGCTGAGACTTCGAAAATGCTAAGTACTACACGGTCGGATGTTAGAAAGACGGAAAGCAATACGCGGCCAGGACATTGAAAATGAGAAAGCAATACGCGGCCAGGACTTTGGAAATGAGAAAGCAATACGCGGCCAGGACTTTGGAAATGAGAAAGCAATACGCGGCCAGGACTTTGGAAATGAGAAAGCAATACGCGGCCAGGACTATGGAAATGAGAAAGCAATACGCGGCCAGGACTTTGGAAATGAGAAAGCAATACGCGGCCAGGACTTAGAAAATGTAAACGACGCACCGAACCGACTATGCGGAACGGAGTTTCGTCGATAACTCGAACAATTGCGCACCCGAACGTGCCAAACTGGTACAGGAATGCTAGAAATACGTTACTTTATCTATTCTAAGCATTAATTCAATAGGTTGTCAGTAGCCGATCCACCGAACCGACTATGCCCGGGGGACATAGTCGCGGTTGCGCTCCGTACCGAACCGACTAAGCGGAACGGAGTTTCGTCGATAATTTCTACCATTTTGAATTCGAACGTACAAAAACGTTATGGGGGGAAATAGAAATCCGTTACAGTATCGATTCTAAGTGTTTCTTCTATGCGTTGTCAGTCATCGGTTCACCGAACCGACTAAGCGGAACGGAATTTTATCGATAATATCTACAATAGTGGATCCGAACGTGCCAAAACGGTATAGGAATGCTAGAAATACGTTACTGCATCGATTCTGAGCATTAATTCAATAGGTTGTCAGTAGCCGATCCACCGAACCGACTATGCCGGGGGGACATAGTCGCGGTTGCGCTCCGTACCGAACCGACTAAGCGGAACGGAGTTTCGTCGATAATTTCTACCATTTTGAATTCGAACGTACAAAAACGTTATGGGGGGAAATAGAAATCCGTTACAGTATCGATTCTAAGTGTTTCTTCTATGCGTTGTCAGTCATCGGTTCACCGAACCGACTAAGCGGAACGGAATTTTATCGATAATATCTACAATAGTGGATCCGAACGTGCCAAAACGGTATAGGAATGCTAGAAATACGTTACTGCATCGATTCTGAGCATTAATTCAATAGGTTGTCAGTAGCCGATCCACTGAACCGACTATGCCGGGGGGACATAGTCGCGGTTGCGCTCCGTACCGAACCGACTAAGCGGAACGGAGTTTCGTCGATAATTTCTACCATTTTGAATTCGAACGTACAAAAACGTTATGGCGGTAATAGAAATCCGTTACAGTATCGATACTGAGTGATTTTTCTATGCGTTGTCGGTCATCGGTTCACCGAACCGACTAAGCGGAACGGAGTTTTGTCGATAATATGTACAATAGTGGATCCGAACGTGCCAAAACGGTATAGGAATGCTAGAAATACGTTACTGCATCGATTCTGAGCATTAATTCAATAGGTTGTCAGTAGCCGATCCACCGAACCGACTATGCCGGGGGGACATCGTCGCGGTTGCGCTCCGTACCGAACCGACTAAGCGGAACGGAGTTTCGTCGATAATTTCTACCATTTTGAATTCGAACGTACAAAAACGTTATGGCGGTAATAGAAATCTGTTACAGTATCGATACTGAGTGATTTTTCTATGCGTTGTCGGTCATCGGTTCACCGAACCGACTAAGCGGAACGGAGTTTTATCGATAATATCTACAATAGTGCATCCGAACGTGCCAAAACGGTATAGGGACACTAGAAATACGTTACTTTATCTATTCTAAGCAATAATTCAATAGGTTGTCAGTAGCCGATCCACCGAACCGACTATGCCGGAGGGACTTGGTCGCACTCGGACGGTCCACCGAACCGACTATGCGGAACAGAGTTTCGTGGATGATTTCTACGATATTGAATTCGGACGTACCAAAACGTTCTAGCGGCAATAGAAATCGGCTACGGCATCGATTCTAAGTGTTTTTTATATGCGTTGTCAGTCATCGGTTCACCGAACCGACTATGCGGAACGATGTTTCTCCGTTAATTTCGACATTTATGAATCCGAACGTGCCGAAACGGTATAGCGGTGCTAGATATACGTTACTTTATTGGTTTTGAGCAATTTTTATATAGGTTGTCAATCATCGTTTCACCGAACCGACAATGCGGAATGAAAAAATTTCGATAATTACGTTAATAATGAATCCGAACGTGCCAAAGTGGTATAAATGTTCTAGCAATACGTTATTCTATAGGTTTTGATCGTTTTTTATATATGTTGTCAGTCATCGTTTCACCGAACCGACTATGCCGGAAGGACTTGGTCGTGCTCGGACGGCCCACCGAACCGACTATGCGGAACGAAAAATTTTCAATAATTTTGTTATTTATTAATCCGAACGTGTCAAAGCGGTATAAATCTTCTAGTCATACGATATTCGATAGGTTTTAATCGTTTTTATTATAGGTTGTCAGTCATCGTTTCACCGAACCGACTATGCGGAATGAAAAATTTTCGATAATTTCGTTAATTATGTATCCGAAAGTGCCGAAACGGTATATCGGTGCTAGAAATACGTTACTTTATCGGTTATGAACAATTTTTATACAGGTTGTCAATCATCGTTTCACCGAACCGACTATGCGGAACGAATAATTCTCAATAATTTTGTTATTTATGAATCCGAACGTGCCAAAGTTGTATAAACGTTCTAGTAATACGTTATTCTATTGGTTTTAATCGTTCTTAGTATAGGTTGTCAGTCATCGTTTCACCGAACCGACTATGCCGGACGGACTTGGTCGTGCTCGGACGGCCCACCGAACCGACTATGCGGAACGAATAATTTTCAATAATTTTGTTATTTATGAATCCGAACGTGCAAAAATTGTATAAATGTTCCAGTAATACGTTATTCTATAGGTTTTAATCGTTTTTAATATAGGTTGTCAGTCATCGTTTCACCGAACCGACTATGCGGAACGAATAATTTTCAATAATTTTGTTATTTATGAATCCGAACGTGCAAAAATTGTATAAATGTTCCAGTAATACGTTATTCTATAGGTTTTAATCGTTTTTAATATAGGTTGTCAGTCATCGTTTCACCGAACCGACTATGCGGAACGAATAATTTTCAATAATTTTGTTATTTATGAATCCGAACGTGCAAAAATTGTATAAATGTTCCAGTAATACGTTATTCTATAGGTTTTAATCGTTTTTAATATAGGTTGTCAGTCATCGTTTCACCGAACCGACTATGCGGAACGAATAATTCTCAATAATTTTGTTATTTATGAATCCGAGCGTGCCGAGGTGGTAGAAATGTTCCAGTAATACGTTATTCTATAGGTTTTAATCGTTTTTAATATAGGTTGTCAGTCATCGTTTCACCGAACCGACTATGCCGGAAGGACTTGGTCCCGGTCGGACGGCCTACCGAACCGACTATGCGGAACGAAAAATTTTCAATAATTTTGTTATTTATGAATCCGAACGTGCCAAAATTGTATAAATGTTCTAGTGATACGTTATTCTATTGGTTTTAATCGTTTTTTATATAGGTTGTCAGTCATCGTTTCACCGAACCGACTATGCGGAACGAAAAATTTTGGATAATTTCGTTAATTATGAATCCGAACGTGCCAAAATGGTATAAATGTTCTAGTAGTGCGTTATTCTATACGTTTTAATCATTTTTAATATAGGTTGTCAGTCACCTTTTCACCGAACCGACTATGCGCAATGAAAAATTTTCGATAATTTCGTTAATTATGAATCCGAACGTGCCAAAATGGTATAAATGTTCTAGTGATACGTTATTCTATAGGTTTTAATCGTTTTTTATATAGGTTGTCAGTCGTCGATTCACCGAACCGACTATGCCGGAGGGACTTTGGTACGTTCGGACTCGGCACCGAACCGACTATGCGGAGAGATTTTTGCTCAATTTTTTGAAAAAATATAAATATTTTCTCGATTCTTGTATGTTATTTGGACGTATACTGTTATTTGTTACTCGTTTATTACGTTAGAAATTCGTTTGGTATTTATTTTGGCGAGAAAAGGAAAAAAAATTTTTTTTCGATTAATTTTGTCATTAAATTTCGTAAAATAATTGTTAAAACATCGTCCGTATACTTTTTAGCGTGTTTGACAACTTTTTGAAAAATCGATTTTTTCGCGCTAAGTTTTACCGCACTTTCGAATTGGCACGTTCGGATCGCGCGTTAGCATCGTAAGCGCCCGTGCGTAACGGCCGGCGTCGCCGACCATCCGGCCGGCCGTTCGGTACCTATAAGGAGACGTTCGGTCCGATCGTACCAGACGGAACAGAGTCGGGCGCGTGGCTATTCTATGACCTCGGTTGAGAACTAGTCCACCGCTCCTCGTGCGTAACTTCGTGTTGCCTCGACTGTTCGTGTTCTCGGTATCGATGCAGGATTTTCTCCACACTGCATTGTCGCGTGTCGGCGTCTAAGACCAAATGGCACATATGCGACGAACCTTTAACATGAGGCTGGTGACTCGTATGCACTTTGGTGTGTACGTTGTACTGACTCAAGCGGCACAGGCTACTAAAAATTAAAAAGGGATAGAATAAAACCGACCGTTCTAAAACGGGCCAAAAAAGGTTTTATAAAATTTATTTTAAAAATGAATTAGATAGTGGTGTTGAACGAACTTGTTCGTTACAACGCCTTCAGTCGAGAGGCTAAAAAATTTTGAAACGGAATATTTATTCCGAAATTCAGAAATGATATTACGTCCCCTTAATGTTTTGTGCGTCTCGAACGCCTAAATATTTTCTCGATGCGCGAGAAAACTTCTTCTTCGCGGAGAGTTTTTCGGTACGATGAAGTAAAATATTAAATAAATGCTTCACTATACGTACAGCGCAGAGATATTGAAACGAAATAATATGTAACTATGACTCGTAAAAACGGTTTCTGAAATGGAAACTTCTTCCAAAGTGAAGAGTTTTCGGTACGGGTGATTTCTCGATATTACATCGAGTTTTCGCTTATACGTACAAAAAATATTATTACGGTGTGTATCGTAACTATGACACGAAATTTTGAGAGAGAGAAAATAAAAATTTGGGTGGATTTGTAAGAATCGATGTGCCCAGCGCGAGCTAA
>NW_027474106.1:0-85761 GCF_050947335.1 Megachile rotundata | reverse complement strand
TATCGTTCATTTAAGCATAATATGGGTAATAATATGAGTCAGATTGATAATAATAACAGTAATAAGTATAGTAATTGTCGTTCTATCGATAATATAAGCATAATATGGCTAATAATATGAGTTAGAGTGATAATACTAAGAGTAGTGAGAATAGTAATTCTCATTCTATCGATCATATAAGCATAATATGGCTAATAATATGAGTTAGATTGATAATAATAAGAGTAATGAGTATAGTAATTGTAGTTCTATCGATCATATCGGCATAATATGGCTAATAATATGAGTTAGATTGGTAATACTAAGAGTAGTGAGTATAGTGATTCTCGTTCTATCGATCATATAAGCATAATATGGCTAACAATATGAGTTAGATTGATAATAATAAGAGTAATGAGTATAGTAATTGTAGATCTATCGATCATTTAAGCATAATATGGCTAATAATATGAGATAGATTGATAATAATAACAGTAATAAGTATAGTAATTGTCGTTCTATCGATAATATAACCATAATATGGCTAATAATATGAGTTAGATTGATAATACTAAGAGTAGTGAGTATAGTAATTCTCGTTCTATCGATCATATAAGCGTAATATGGCTAATAATATGAGTTAGATTGATAATAATAAGAGTAATAAGTATAGTAATTGTCGTTCTATCGATCATATAAGCATAATATGGCTAATAATATGAGTTAGATTGATAATAATAAGAGTAATAACTACAGTAATTGTCGTTCTATCGATCATATAAGCATAATAAGGCTAATAATATGAGTTAGAGTGATAATACTAAGAGTAGTGAGTATAGTAATTCTCATTCTATCGATCATATAAGCATAATATGGCTAATAATATGAGTTAGATTGATAATAATAAGAGTAATGAGTATAGTAATTGTAGTTCTATCGATCATTTAAGCATAATATGGCTAATAATATGAGTTAGATTGATAATAATAAGAGTAATGAGTATAGTAATTGAAGTTCTATCGATCATATCTGCATAATATGGTTAATAATATGAGTTAGATTGATAATAATAAGAGTAGTAAGTATAGTATTTGTCGTTCTATCGATCATATAAGCATAATATGGCTAACAATATGAGTTAGATTGATAATTATAAGAGTAATAAGTATAGTAATTGTCGTTCTATCGATCATTTAAGCATAATATGGCTAATAATATGAGTTGGATTGATAATACTAAGAGTAGTGAGTATAGTAATTCTCGTTCTATCGATCATATAAGCATAATATGGCTAATAATATGAGTTAGATTGATAATAATAAGAGTGATAAGTATCGTAATTGTCGTTCTATCGATCATATAAGCATAATATGGCTAATAATATGAGTTAAATTGATAATACTAAGAGTAGTGAGTATAGTAATTCTCGTTCTATCGATCATATAAGCATAATATGGCTAATAATATGAGTTAGATTAATAATAATAAGAGTAATGAGTATAGTAATTGTAGTTCTATCGATCATTTAAGCATAATATGGCTAATAATATGAGTTAGATTGATAATAATAACAGTAATAAGTATAGTAATTGTCGTTCTATCGATAATATAACCATAATATGGCTAGTAATATGAGTTAGATTGATAATACTAAGAGTAGTGAGTATAGTAATTCTCGTTCTATCGATCATATAAGCATAATATGGCTAATAATATGAGTTAGATTGATAATAATAAGAGTAATAACTACAGTAATTGTCGTTCTATTGATCATATAAGCATAATAAGGCTAATAATATGAGTTAGAGTGATAATACTAAGAGTAGTGAGTATAGTAATTCTCATTCTATCGATCATATAAGCATAATATGGCTAATAATATGAGTTAGATTGATAATAATAACAGTAATAAGTATAGTAATTGTCGTTCTATCGATAATATAAGCATAATATGGCTAATAATATGAGTTAGATTGATAATACTAAGAGTAGTGAGTATAGTAATTGTCGTTCTATCGATCATATAAGCATAATATGGCTAATAATATGAGTTAGATTGATAATAATAAGAGTAATAAGTATAGTATTTGTCGTTCTATCGATCATGTAAGCATAATATGGCTAATAATACGAGTTAGATTGATAATAATAAGAGTAATAAGTATAGTAATTGTCGTTCTATCGATCATTTAAGCATAATATGGCTAATAATATGAGTTAGATTGATAATAATAACAGTAATAAGTATAGTAATTGTCGTTCTATCGATAATATAAGCATAATATGGCTAATAATATGAGTTAGATTGATAATACTAAGAGTAGTGAGTATAGTAATTCTCGTTCTATCGATCATATAAGCATAATATGGCTAATAATATGAGTTAGATTGATAATAATATGAGTAATGAGTATAGTAATTGTAGTTCTATCGATCATATCGGCATAATATGGTTAATAATATGAGTTAGATTCATAATAATAAGAGTAATAAGTATAGTAATTGTCGTTCTATCGATCATATAAGCATAATATGGCTAATAATATGAGTTAGATTGATAATACTAAGAGTAGTGAGTATAGTAATTCTCGTTCTATCGATCATATAAGCATAATATGGCTAATAATATGAGTTAGATTGATAATAATAACAGTAATAAGTATCGTAATTGTCGTTCTATCGATAATATAACATAATATGGCTAATAATATGAGTTAGATTGATAATACTAAGAGTAGTGAGTATAGTAATTCTCGTTCTATCGATCATATAAGCATAATATGGCTAATAATATGAGTTAGATTGATAATAATAAGAGTAATAACTACAGTAATTGTCGTTCTATCGATCATATAAGCATAATAAGGCTAATAATATGAGTTAGATTGATAATAATAAGAGTAATAAGTATAGTAATTGTCGTTCTCTCGATCATATAAGCATAATATGGCTAATAATATGAGTTAGAGTGATAATACTAAGAGTAGTGAGTATGGTAATTCTCATTCTATCGATCATTTAAGCATAATATGGCTAATAATATGAGTTAGATTGATAATAATAACAGTAATAAGTATAGTAATTGTCATTCTATCGATAATATAACCATAATATGGCTAATAATATGAGTTAGATTGATAATACTAAGAGTAGTGAGTATAGTAATTCTCGTTCTATCGATCATATAAGCATAATATGGCTAATAATATGAGTTAGATTGATAATAATAAGAGTAATGAGTATAGTAATTGTAGTTCTATCGATCATTTAAGCATAATATGGCTAATAATATGAGTTAGATTGATAATAATAAGAGTAATGAGTATAGTAATTGAAGTTCTATCGATCATATCTGCATAATATGGTTAATAATATGAGTTAGATTGATAATAATAAGAGTAGTAAGTATAGTATTTGTCGTTCTATCGATCATATAAGCATAATATGGCTAACAATATGAGTTAGATTGATAATTATAAGAGTAATAAGTATAGTAATTGTCGTTCTATCGATCATTTAAGCATAATATGGGTAATAATATGAGTCAGATTGATAATAATAACAGTAATAAGTATAGTAATTGTCGTTCTATCGATAATATAAGCATAATATGGCTAATAATATGAGTTGGATTGATAATACTAAGAGTAGTGAGTATAGTAGTTCTCGTTCTATCGATCATATAAGCATAATATGGCTAATAATATGAGTTAGATTGATAATAATAAGAGTGATAAGTATCGTAATTGTCGTTCTATCGATCATATAAGCATAATATGGCTAATAATATGAGTTAGATTGATAATACTAAGAGTAGTGAGTATAGTAATTCTCGTTCTATCGATAATATAAGCATAATATGGCTAATAATATGAGTTAGATTGATAATAATAAGAGTAATGAGTATAGTAATTGTAGTTCTATCGATCATTTAAGCATAATATGGCTAATAATATGAGTTAGATTGATAATAATAACAGTAATAAGTATAGTAATTGTCGTTCTATCGATAATATAACCATAATATGGCTAGTAATATGAGTTAGATTGATAATACTAAGAGTAGTGAGTATAGTAATTCTCGTTCTATCGATCATATAAGCATAATATGGCTAATAATATGAGTTAGATTGATAATAATAAGAGTAATAACTACAGTAATTGTCGTTCTATCGATCATATAAGCATAATAAGGCTAATAATATGAGTTAGATTGATAATAATAAGAGTGATAAGTATCGTAATTGTCGTTCTATCGATCATATAAGCATAATATGGCTAATAATATGAGTTAGATTGATAATACTAAGAGTAGTGAGTATAGTAATTCTCGTTCTATCGATCATATAAGCATAATATGGCTAATAATATGAGTTAGATTAATAATAATAAGAGTAATGAGTATAGTAATTGTAGTTCTATCGATCATTTAAGCATAATATTCCTAATAATATGAGTTAGATTGATAATAATAACAGTAATAAGTATAGTAATTGTCGTTCTATCGATAATATAACCATAATATGGCTAGTAATATGAGTTAGATTGATAATACTAAGAGTAGTGAGTATAGTAATTCTCGTTCTATCGATCATATAAGCATAATATGGCTAATAATATGAGTTAGATTGATAATAATAAGAGTAATAACTACAGTAATTGTCGTTCTATTGATCATATAAGCATAATAAGGCTAATAATATGAGTTAGAGTGATAATACTAAGAGTAGTGAGTATAGTAATTCTCATTCTATCGATCATATAAGCATAATATGGCTAATAATATGAGTTAGATTGATAATAATAACAGTAATAAGTATAGTAATTGTCGTTCTATCGATAATATAAGCATAATATGGCTAATAATATGAGTTAGATTGATAATACTAAGAGTAGTGAGTATAGTAATTGTCGTTCTATCGATCATATAAGCATAATATGGCTAATAATATGAGTTAGATTGATAATAATAAGAGTAATAAGTATAGTATTTGTCGTTCTATCGATCGTGTAAGCATAATATGGCTAATAATACGAGTTAGATTGATAATAATAAGAGTAATAAGTATAGTAATTGTCGTTCTATCGATCATTTAAGCATAATATGGCTAATAATATGAGTTAGATTGATAATAATAACAGTAATAAGTATAGTAATTGTCGTTCTATCGATAATATAAGCATAATATGGCTAATAATATGAGTTAGATTGATAATACTAAGAGTAGTGAGTATAGTAATTCTCGTTCTATCGATCATATAAGCATAATATGGCTAATAATATGAGTTAGATTGATAATAATATGAGTAATGAGTATAGTAATTGTAGTTCTATCGATCATATCGGCATAATATGGTTAATAATATGAGTTAGATTCATAATAATAAGAGTAATAAGTATAGTAATTGTCGTTCTATCGATCATATAAGCATAATATGGCTAATAATATGAGTTAGATTGATAATAATAACAGTAATAAGTATCGTAATTGTCGTTCTATCGATAATATAAGCATAATATGGCTAATAATATGAGTTAGATTGATAATACTAAGAGTAGTGAGTATAGTAATTCTCGTTCTATCGATCATATAAGCATAATATGGCTAATAATATGAGTTAGATTGATAATAATAAGAGTAGTGAGTATAGTAATTCTCGTTCTATCGATCATATAAGCATAATATGGCTAATAATATGAGTTAGATTGATAATAATAAGAGTAATAACTACAGTAATTGTCGTTCTATCGATCATATAAGCATAATAAGGCTAATAATATGAGTTAGATTGATAATAATAAGAGTAATAAGTATAGTAATTGTCGTTCTCTCGATCATATAAGCATAATATGGCTAATAATATGAGTTAGAGTGATAATACTAAGAGTAGTGAGTATGGTAATTCTCATTCTATCGATCATTTAAGCATAATATGGCTAATAATATGAGTTAGATTGATAATAATAACAGTAATAAGTATAGTAATTGTCATTCTATCGATAATATAACCATAATATGGCCAATAATATGAGTTAGATTGATAATACTAAGAGTAGTGAGTATAGTAATTCTCGTTCTATCGATCATATAAGCATAATATGGCTAATAATATGAGTTAGATTGATAATAATAAGAGTAATAAGTATAGTAATTGTCGTTCTATCGATCATATAAGCATAATATGGCTAATAATGAGTTAGATTGATAATACTAAGAGTAGTGAGTATAGTAATTCTCGTTCTATCGAACATATATGCATAATATGGCTAATAATATGAGTTAGATTGATAATAATAAGAGTAATAACTACAGTAATTGTCGTTCTATCGATCATATAAGCATAATAAGGCTAATAATATGAGTTAGAGTGATAATACTAAGAGTAGTGAGTATAGTAATTCTCATTCTATCGATCATATAAGCATAATATGGCTAATAATATGAGTTAGATTGATAATAATAAGAGTAATGAGTATAGTAATTGTAGTTCTATCGATCATTTAAGCATAATATGGCTAATAATATGAGTTAGATTGATAATAATAAGAGTAATGAGTATAGTAATTGAAGTTCTATCGATCACATCTGCATAATATGGTTAATAATATGAGTTAGATTGATAATAATAAGAGTAGTAAGTATAGTATTTGTCGTTCTATCGATCATATAAGCATAATATGGCTAACAATATGAGTTAGATTGATAATTATAAGAGTAATAAGTATAGTAATTGTCGTTCTATCGATCATTTAAGCATAATATGGGTAATAATATGAGTCAGATTGATAATAATAACAGTCACAAGTATAGTAATTGTCGTTCTATCGATAATATAAGCATAATATGGCTAATAATATGAGTTGGATTGATAATACTAAGAGTAGTGAGTATAGTAATTCTCGTTCTATCGATCATATAAGCATAATATGGCTAATAATATGAGTTAGATTGATAATAATAAGAGTGATAAGTATCGTAATTGTCGTTCTATCGATCATATCGGCATAATATGGCTAATAATATGAGTTAGATTGATAATACTAAGAGTAGTGAGTATAGTGATTCTCGTTCTATCGATCATATAAGCATAATATGGCTAATAATATGAGTTAGATTGATAATAATAAGAGTAATGAGTATAGTAATTGTAGATCTATCGATCATTTAAGCATAATATGGCTAATAATATGAGATAGATTGATAATAATAACAGTAATAAGTATAGTAATTGTCGTTCTATCGATAATATAACCATAATATGGCTAATAATATGAGTTAGATTGATAATAATAACTGTAATAAGTATAGTAATTGTCGTTCTATCGATCATTTAAGCATAATATGGGTAATAATATGAGTCAGATTGATAATAATAACAGTAATAAGTATAGTAATTGTCGTTCTATCGATAATATAAGCATAATATGGCTAATAATATGAGTTAGAGTGATAATACTAAGAGTAGTGAGTATAGTAATTCTCATTCTATCGATCATATAAGCATAATATGGCTAATAATATGAGTTAGATTGATAATAATAACAGTAATGAGTATAGTAATTGTAGTTCTATCGATCATTTAAGCATAATATGGCTAATAATATGAGTTAGATTGATAATAATAAGAGTAATGAGTATAGTAATTGTAGTCCTATCGATCATATCTGCATAATATGGTTAATAATATGAGTTAGATTGATAATAATAAGAGTAGTAAGTATAGTATTTGTCGTTCTATCGATCATTTAAGCATAATATGGGTAATAATATGAGTCAGATTGATAATAATAACAGTAATAAGTATAGTAATTGTCGTTCTATCGATAATATAAGCATAATATTGCTAATAATATGAGTTAGATTGATAATACTAAGAGTAGTGAGTATAGTAGTTCTCGTTCTATCGATCATATAAGCATAATATGGCTAATAATATGAGTTAGATTGATAATAATAAGAGTAATAAGTATAGTAATTGTCGTTCTATCGATCATATAAGCATAATATGCCTAATAATATGAGTTAGATTGATAATACTAAGAGTAGTGAGTATAGTAATTCTCGTTCTATCGATCATATAAGCATAATATGGCTAATAATATGAGTTAGATTGATAATAATAAGAGTAATGAGTATAGTAATTGTAGATCTATCGATCATTTAAGCATAATATGGCTAATAATATGAGTTAGATTGATAATAATAACAGTAATAAGTATAGTAATTGTCGTTCTATCGATAATATAACCATAATATGGCTAATAATATGATTTAGATTGATAATACTAAGAGTAGTGAGTATAGTAATTCTCGTTCTATCGATCATATATGCATAATATGGCTAATAATATGAGTTAGATTGATAATAATAAGAGTAATGAGTATAGTAATTGTCATTCTATCGATCATTTAAGCATAAGATGGCTAATAATATGAGTTAGATTGATAATAATAAGAGTAATGAGTATAGTAATTGTAGTTCTATCGATCATTTAAGCATAATATTCCTAATAATATGAGTTAGATTGATAATAATAACAGTAATAAGTATAGTAATTGTCGTTCTATCGATAATATAACCATAATATGGCTAGTAATATGAGTTAGATTGATAATACTAAGAGTAGTGAGTATAGTAATTCTCGTTCTATCGATCATATAAGCATAATATGGCTAATAATATGAGTTAGATTGATAATAATAAGAGTAATAACTACAGTAATTGTCGTTCTATTGATCATATAAGCATAATAAGGCTAATAATATGAGTTAGAGTGATAATACTAAGAGTAGTGAGTATAGTAATTCTCATTCTATCGATCATATAAGCATAATATGGCTAATAATATGAGTTAGATTGATAATAATAACAGTAATAAGTATAGTAATTGTCGTTCTATCGATAATATAAGCATAATATGGCTAATAATATGAGTTAGATTGATAATACTAAGAGTAGTGAGTATAGTAATTGTCGTTCTATCGATCATATAAGCATAATATGGCTAATAATATGAGTTAGATTGATAATAATAAGAGTAATAAGTATAGTATTTGTCGTTCTATCGATCGTGTAAGCATAATATGGCTAATAATACGAGTTAGATTGATAATAATAAGAGTAATAAGTATAGTAATTGTCGTTCTATCGATCATTTAAGCATAATATGGCTAATAATATGAGTTAGATTGATAATAATAACAGTAATAAGTATAGTAATTGTCGTTCTATCGATAATATAAGCATAATATGGCTAATAATATGAGTTAGATTGATAATACTAAGAGTAGTGAGTATAGTAATTCTCGTTCTATCGATCATATAAGCATAATATGGCTAATAATATGAGTTAGATTGATAATAATATGAGTAATGAGTATAGTAATTGTAGTTCTATCGATCATATCGGCATAATATGGTTAATAATATGAGTTAGATTCATAATAATAAGAGTAATAAGTATAGTAATTGTCGTTCTATCGATCATATAAGCATAATATGGCTAATAATATGAGTTAGATTGATAATAATAACAGTAATAAGTATCGTAATTGTCGTTCTATCGATAATATAAGCATAATATGGCTAATAATATGAGTTAGATTGATAATACTAAGAGTAGTGAGTATAGTAATTCTCGTTCTATCGATCATATAAGCATAATATGGCTAATAATATGAGTTAGATTGATAATAATAAGAGTAGTGAGTATAGTAATTCTCGTTCTATCGATCATATAAGCATAATATGGCTAATAATATGAGTTAGATTGATAATAATAAGAGTAATAACTACAGTAATTGTCGTTCTATCGATCATATAAGCATAATAAGGCTAATAATATGAGTTAGATTGATAATAATAAGAGTAATAAGTATAGTAATTGTCGTTCTCTCGATCATATAAGCATAATATGGCTAATAATATGAGTTAGAGTGATAATACTAAGAGTAGTGAGTATGGTAATTCTCATTCTATCGATCATTTAAGCATAATATGGCTAATAATATGAGTTAGATTGATAATAATAACAGTAATAAGTATAGTAATTGTCATTCTATCGATAATATAACCATAATATGGCCAATAATATGAGTTAGATTGATAATACTAAGAGTAGTGAGTATAGTAATTCTCGTTCTATCGATCATATAAGCATAATATGGCTAATAATATGAGTTGGATTGATAATAATAAGAGTAACAACTACAGTAATTGTCGTTCTATAGATCATATAAGCATAATAAGGCTAATAATATGAGTTAGATTGATAATAATAACAGTAATAAGTATAGTAATTGTCGTTCTATCGATCATTTAAGCATAATATGGGTAATAATATGAGTCAGATTGATAATAATAACAGTAATAAGTATAGTAATTGTCGTTCTATCGATAATATAAGCATAATATTGCTAATAATATGAGTTAGATTGATAATACTAAGAGTAGTGAGTATAGTAGTTCTCGTTCTATCGATCATATAAGCATAATATGGCTAATAATATGAGTTAGATTGATAATAATAAGAGTAATAAGTATAGTAATTGTCGTTCTATCGATCATATAAGCATAATATGGCTAATAATATGAGTTAGATTGATAATAATAAGAGTAATAACTACAGTAATTGTCGTTCTATCGATCATATAAGCATAATAAGGCTAATAATATGAGTTAGAGTGATAATACTAAGAGTAGTGAGTATAGTAATTCTCATTCTATCGATCATATAAGCATAATATGGCTAATAATATGAGTTAGATTGATAATAATAAGAGTAATGAGTATAGTAATTGTAGTTCTATCGATCATTTAAGCATAATATGGCTAATAATATGAGTTAGATTGATAATAATAAGAGTAATGAGTATAGTAATTGAAGTTCTATCGATCATATCTGCATAATATGGTTAATAATATGAGTTAGATTGATAATAATAAGAGTAGTAAGTATAGTATTTGTCGTTCTATCGATCATATAAGCATAATATGGCTAACAATATGAGTTAGATTGATAATTATAAGAGTAATAAGTATAGTAATTGTCGTTCTATCGATCATTTAAGCATAATATGGCTAATAATATGAGTTGGATTGATAATACTAAGAGTAGTGAGTATAGTAATTCTCGTTCTATCGATCATATAAGCATAATATGGCTAATAATATGAGTTAGATTGATAATAATAAGAGTGATAAGTATCGTAATTGTCGTTCTATCGATCATATAAGCATAATATGGCTAATAATATGAGTTAGATTGATAATACTAAGAGTAGTGAGTATAGTAATTCTCGTTCTATCGATCATATAAGCATAATATGGCTAATAATATGAGTTAGATTAATAATAATAAGAGTAATGAGTATAGTAATTGTAGTTCTATCGATCATTTAAGCATAATATGGCTAATAATATGAGTTAGATTGATAATAATAACAGTAATAAGTATAGTAATTGTCGTTCTATCGATAATATAACCATAATATGGCTAGTAATATGAGTTAGATTGATAATACTAAGAGTAGTGAGTATAGTAATTCTCGTTCTATCGATCATATAAGCATAATATGGCTAATAATATGAGTTAGATTGATAATAATAAGAGTAATAACTACAGTAATTGTCGTTCTATTGATCATATAAGCATAATAAGGCTAATAATATGAGTTAGAGTGATAATACTAAGAGTAGTGAGTATAGTAATTCTCATTCTATCGATCATATAAGCATAATATGGCTAATAATATGAGTTAGATTGATAATAATAACAGTAATAAGTATAGTAATTGTCGTTCTATCGATAATATAAGCATAATATGGCTAATAATATGAGTTAGATTGATAATACTAAGAGTAGTGAGTATAGTAATTGTCGTTCTATCGATCATATAAGCATAATATGGCTAATAATATGAGTTAGATTGATAATAATAAGAGTAATAAGTATAGTATTTGTCGTTCTATCGATCATGTAAGCATAATATGGCTAATAATACGAGTTAGATTGATAATAATAAGAGTAATAAGTATAGTAATTGTCGTTCTATCGATCATTTAAGCATAATATGGCTAATAATATGAGTTAGATTGATAATAATAACAGTAATAAGTATAGTAATTGTCGTTCTATCGATAATATAAGCATAATATGGCTAATAATATGAGTTAGATTGATAATACTAAGAGTAGTGAGTATAGTAATTCTCGTTCTATCGATCATATAAGCATAATATGGCTAATAATATGAGTTAGATTGATAATAATATGAGTAATGAGTATAGTAATTGTAGTTCTATCGATCATATCGGCATAATATGGTTAATAATATGAGTTAGATTCATAATAATAAGAGTAATAAGTATAGTAATTGTCGTTCTATCGATCATATAAGCATAATATGGCTAATAATATGAGTTAGATTGATAATACTAAGAGTAGTGAGTATAGTAATTCTCGTTCTATCGATCATATAAGCATAATATGGCTAATAATATGAGTTAGATTGATAATAATAACAGTAATAAGTATCGTAATTGTCGTTCTATCGATAATATAAGCATAATATGGCTAATAATATGAGTTAGATTGATAATACTAAGAGCAGTGAGTATAGTAATTCTCGTTCTATCGATCATATAAGCATAATATGGCTAATAATATGAGTTAGATTGATAATAATAAGAGTAATAACTACAGTAATTGTCGTTCTATCGATCATATAAGCATAATAAGGCTAATAATATGAGTTAGATTGATAATAATAAGAGTAATAAGTATAGTAATTGTCGTTCTCTCGATCATATAAGCATAATATGGCTAATAATATGAGTTAGAGTGATAATACTAAGAGTAGTGAGTATGGTAATTCTCATTCTATCGATCATTTAAGCATAATATGGCTAATAATATGAGTTAGATTGATAATAATAACAGTAATAAGTATAGTAATTGTCATTCTATCGATAATATAACCATAATATGGCTAATAATATGAGTTAGATTGATAATACTAAGAGTAGTGAGTATAGTAATTCTCGTTCTATCGATCATATAAGCATAATATGGCTAATAATATGAGTTAGATTGATAATAATAAGAGTAACAACTACAGTAATTGTCGTTCTATAGATCATATAAGCATAATAAGGCTAATAATATGAGTTAGATTGATAATAATAACAGTAATAAGTATAGTAATTGTCGTTCTATCGATCATTTAAGCATAATATGGGTAATAATATGAGTCAGATTGATAATAATAACAGTAATAAGTATAGTAATTGTCGTTCTATCGATAATATAAGCATAATATTGCTAATAATATGAGTTAGATTGATAATACTAAGAGTAGTGAGTATAGTAGTTCTCGTTCTATCGATCATATATGCATAATATGGCTAATAATATGAGTTAGATTGATAATAATAAGAGTAATGAGTATAGTAATTGTCGTTCTATCGATCATTTAAGCATAATATGGGTAATAATATGAGTCAGATTGATAATAATAACAGTAATAAGTATAGTAATTGTCGTTCTATCGATAATATAACCATAATATGGCTAATAATATGAGTTAGATTGATAATACTAAGAGTAGTGAGTATAGTAATTCTCGTTCTATCGAACATATATGCATAATATGGCTAATAATATGAGTTAGATTGATAATAATAAGAGTAATAACTACAGTAATTGTCGTTCTATCGATCATATAAGCATAATAAGGCTAATAATATGAGTTAGAGTGATAATACTAAGAGTAGTGAGTATAGTAATTCTCATTCTATCGATCATATAAGCATAATATGGCTAATAATATGAGTTAGATTAATAATAATAAGAGTAATGAGTATAGTAATTGTAGTTCTATCGATCATTTAAGCATAATATGGCTAATAATATGAGTCAGATTGATAATAATAAGAGTAATGAGTATAGTAATTGAAGTTCTATCGATCATATCTGCATAATATGGTTAATAATATGAGTTAGATTGATAATAATAAGAGTAGTAAGTATAGTATTTGTCGTTCTATCGATCATATAAGCATAATATGGCTAACAATATGAGTTAGATTGATAATTATAAGAGTAATAAGTATAGTAATTGTCGTTCTATCGATCATTTAAGCATAATATGGGTAATAATATGAGTCAGATTGATAATAATAACAGTAATAAGTATAGTAATTGTCGTTCTATCGATAATATAAGCATAATATGGCTAATAATATGAGTTGGATTTATAATACTAAGAGTAGTGAGTATAGTAATTCTCGTTCTATCGATCATATAAGCATAATATGGCTAATAATATGAGTTAGATTGATAATAATAAGAGTGATAAGTATCGTAATTGTCGTTCTATCGATCATATAAGCATAATATGGCTAATAATATGAGTTAGATTGATAATACTAAGAGTAGTGAGTATAGTAATTCTCGTTCTATCGATAATATAAGCATAATATGGCTAATAATATGAGTTAGATTGATAATAATAAGAGTAATGAGTATAGTAATTGTAGTTCTATCGATCATTTAAGCATAATATGGCTAATAATATGAGTTAGATTGATAATAATAACAGTAATAAGTATAGTAATTGTCGTTCTATCGATAATATAACCATAATATGGCTAGTAATATGAGTTAGATTGATAATACTAAGAGTAGTGAGTATAGTAATTCTCGTTCTATCGATCATATAAGCATAATATGGCTAATAATATGAGTTAGATTGATAATAATAAGAGTAATAACTACAGTAATTGTCGTTCTATCGATCATATAAGCATAATAAGGCTAATAATATGAGTTAGATTGATAATAATAAGAGTGATAAGTATCGTAATTGTCGTTCTATCGATCATATAAGCATAATATGGCTAATAATATGAGTTAGATTGATAATACTAAGAGTAGTGAGTATAGTAATTCTCGTTCTATCGATCATATAAGCATAATATGGCTAATAATATGAGTTAGATTAATAATAATAAGAGTAATGAGTATAGTAATTGTAGTTCTATCGATCATTTAAGCATAATATTCCTAATAATATGAGTTAGATTGATAATAATAACAGTAATAAGTATAGTAATTGTCGTTCTATCGATAATATAACCATAATATGGCTAGTAATATGAGTTAGATTGATAATACTAAGAGTAGTGAGTATAGTAATTCTCGTTCTATCGATCATATAAGCATAATATGGCTAATAATATGAGTTAGATTGATAATAATAAGAGTAATAACTACAGTAATTGTCGTTCTATTGATCATATAAGCATAATAAGGCTAATAATATGAGTTAGAGTGATAATACTAAGAGTAGTGAGTATAGTAATTCTCATTCTATCGATCATATAAGCATAATATGGCTAATAATATGAGTTAGATTGATAATAATAACAGTAATAAGTATAGTAATTGTCGTTCTATCGATAATATAAGCATAATATGGCTAATAATATGAGTTAGATTGATAATACTAAGAGTAGTGAGTATAGTAATTGTCGTTCTATCGATCATATAAGCATAATATGGCTAATAATATGAGTTAGATTGATAATAATAACAGTAATAAGTATAGTAATTGTAGTTCTATCGATCATATCGGCATAATATGGTTAATAATATGAGTTAGATTCATAATAATAAGAGTAATAAGTATAGTAATTGTCGTTCTATCGATCATATAAGCATAATATGGCTAATAATATGAGTTAGATTGATAATAATAACAGTAATAAGTATCGTAATTGTCGTTCTATCGATAATATAAGCATAATATGGCTAATAATATGAGTTAGATTGATAATACTAAGAGTAGTGAGTATAGTAATTCTCGTTCTATCGATCATATAAGCATAATATGGCTAATAATATGAGTTAGATTGATAATAATAAGAGTAGTGAGTATAGTAATTCTCGTTCTATCGATCATATAAGCATAATATGGCTAATAATATGAGTTAGATTGATAATAATAAGAGTAATAACTACAGTAATTGTCGTTCTATCGATCATATAAGCATAATAAGGCTAATAATATGAGTTAGATTGATAATAATAAGAGTAATAAGTATAGTAATTGTCGTTCTCTCGATCATATAAGCATAATATGGCTAATAATATGAGTTACATTGATAATACTAAGAGTAGTGAGTATAGTAATTCTCGTTCTATCGATCATATAAGCATAATATGGCTAATAATATGAGTTAGATTGATAATAATAACAGTAATAAGTATCGTAATTGTCGTTCTATCGATAATATAAGCATAATATGGCTAATAATATGAGTTAGATTGATAATACTAAGAGTAGTGAGTATAGTAATTCTCGTTCTATCGATCATATAAGCATAATATGGCTAATAATATGAGTTAGATTGATAATAATAAGAGTAATAACTACAGTAATTGTCGTTCTATCGATCATATAAGCATAATAAGGCTAATAATATGAGTTAGATTGATAATAATAAGAGTAATAAGTATAGTAATTGTCGTTCTCTCGATCATATAAGCATAATATGGCTAATAATATGAGTTAGAGTGATAATACTAAGAGTAGTGAGTATGGTAATTCTCATTCTATCGATCATTTAAGCATAATATGGCTAATAATATGAGTTAGATTGATAATAATAACAGTAATAAGTATAGTAATTGTCATTCTATCGATAATATAACCATAATATGGCTAATAATATGAGTTAGATTGATAATACTAAGAGTAGTGAGTATAGTAATTCTCGTTCTATCGATCATATAAGCATAATATGGCTAATAATATGAGTTAGATTGATAATAATAAGAGTAACAACTACAGTAATTGTCGTTCTATAGATCATATAAGCATAATAAGGCTAATAATATGAGTTAGATTGATAATAATAACAGTAATAAGTATAGTAATTGTCGTTCTATCGATCATTTAAGCATAATATGGGTAATAATATGAGTCAGATTGATAATAATAACAGTAATAAGTATAGTAATTGTCGTTCTATCGATAATATAAGCATAATATTGCTAATAATATGAGTTAGATTGATAATACTAAGAGTAGTGAGTATAGTAGTTCTCGTTCTATCGATCATATATGCATAATATGGCTAATAATATGAGTTAGATTGATAATAATAAGAGTAATGAGTATAGTAATTGTCGTTCTATCGATCATTTAAGCATAATATGGGTAATAATATGAGTCAGATTGATAATAATAACAGTAATAAGTATAGTAATTGTCGTTCTATCGATAATATAACCATAATATGGCTAATAATATGAGTTAGATTGATAATACTAAGAGTAGTGAGTATAGTAATTCTCGTTCTATCGAACATATATGCATAATATGGCTAATAATATGAGTTAGATTGATAATAATAAGAGTAATAACTACAGTAATTGTCGTTCTATCGATCATATAAGCATAATAAGGCTAATAATATGAGTTAGAGTGATAATACTAAGAGTAGTGAGTATAGTAATTCTCATTCTATCGATCATATAAGCATAATATGGCTAATAATATGAGTTAGATTAATAATAATAAGAGTAATGAGTATAGTAATTGTAGTTCTATCGATCATTTAAGCATAATATGGCTAATAATATGAGTTAGATTGATAATAATAAGAGTAATGAGTATAGTAATTGAAGTTCTATCGATCATATCTGCATAATATGGTTAATAATATGAGTTAGATTGATAATAATAAGAGTAGTAAGTATAGTATTTGTCGTTCTATCGATCATATAAGCATAATATGGCTAACAATATGAGTTAGATTGATAATTATAAGAGTAATAAGTATAGTAATTGTCGTTCTATCGATCATTTAAGCATAATATGGGTAATAATATGAGTCAGAATGATAATAATAACAGTAATAAGTATAGTAATTGTCGTTCTATCGATAATATAAGCATAATATGGCTAATAATATGAGTTGGATTTATAATACTAAGAGTAGTGAGTATAGTAATTCTCGTTCTATCGATCATATAAGCATAATATGGCTAATAATATGAGTTAGATTGATAATAATAAGAGTGATAAGTATCGTAATTGTCGTTCTATCGATCATATAAGCATAATATGGCTAATAATATGAGTTAGATTGATAATACTAAGAGTAGTGAGTATAGTAATTCTCGTTCTATCGATAATATAAGCATAATATGGCTAATAATATGAGTTAGATTGATAATAATAAGAGTAATGAGTATAGTAATTGTAGTTCTATCGATCATTTAAGCATAATATGGCTAATAATATGAGTTAGATTGATAATAATAACAGTAATAAGTATAGTAATTGTCGTTCTATCGATAATATAACCATAATATGGCTAGTAATATGAGTTAGATTGATAATACTAAGAGTAGTGAGTATAGTAATTCTCGTTCTATCGATCATATAAGCATAATATGGCTAATAATATGAGTTAGATTGATAATAATAAGAGTAATAACTACAGTAATTGTCGTTCTATCGATCATATAAGCATAATAAGGCTAATAATATGAGTTAGATTGATAATAATAAGAGTGATAAGTATCGTAATTGTCGTTCTATCGATCATATAAGCATAATATGGCTAATAATATGAGTTAGATTGATAATACTAAGAGTAGTGAGTATAGTAATTCTCGTTCTATCGATCATATAAGCATAATATGGCTAATAATATGAGTTAGATTAATAATAATAAGAGTAATGAGTATAGTAATTGTAGTTCTATCGATCATTTAAGCATAATATTCCTAATAATATGAGTTAGATTGATAATAATAACAGTAATAAGTATAGTAATTGTCGTTCTATCGATAATATAACCATAATATGGCTAGTAATATGAGTTAGATTGATAATACTAAGAGTAGTGAGTATAGTAATTCTCGTTCTATCGATCATATAAGCATAATATGGCTAATAATATGAGTTAGATTGATAATAATAAGAGTAATAACTACAGTAATTGTCGTTCTATTGATCATATAAGCATAATAAGGCTAATAATATGAGTTAGAGTGATAATACTAAGAGTAGTGAGTATAGTAATTCTCATTCTATCGATCATATAAGCATAATATGGCTAATAATATGAGTTAGATTGATAATACTAAGAGTAGTGAGTATAGTAATTCTCGTTCTATCGATCATATAAGCATAATATGGCTAATAATATGAGTTAGATTGATAATAATATGAGTAATGAGTATAGTAATTGTAGTTCTATCGATCATATCGGCATAATATGGTTAATAATATGAGTTAGATTCATAATAATAAGAGTAATAAGTATAGTAATTGTCGTTCTATCGATCATGTAAGCATAATATGGCTAATAATATGAGTTAGATTGATAATAATAACAGTAATAAGTATCGTAATTGTCGTTCTATCGATAATATAAGCATAATATGGCTAATAATATGAGTTAGATTGATAATACTAAGAGTAGTGAGTATAGTAATTCTCGTTCTATCGATCATATAAGCATAATATGGCTAATAATATGAGTTAGATTGATAATAATAAGAGTAGTGAGTATAGTAATTCTCGTTCTATCGATCATATAAGCATAATATGGCTAATAATATGAGTTAGATTGATAATAATAAGAGTAATAACTACAGTAATTGTCGTTCTATCGATCATATAAGCATAATAAGGCTAATAATATGAGTTAGATTGATAATAATAAGAGTAATAAGTATAGTAATTGTCGTTCTCTCGATCATATAAGCATAATATGGCTAATAATATGAGTTAGAGTGATAATACTAAGAGTAGTGAGTATGGTAATTCTCATTCTATCGATCATTTAAGCATAATATGGCTAATAATATGAGTTAGATTGATAATAATAACAGTAATAAGTATAGTAATTGTCATTCTATCGATAATATAACCATAATATGGCCAATAATATGAGTTAGATTGATAATACTAAGAGTAGTGAGTATAGTAATTCTCGTTCTATCGATCATATAAGCATAATATGGCTAATAATATGAGTTAGATTGATAATAATAAGAGTAACAACTACAGTAATTGTCGTTCTATAGATCATATAAGCATAATAAGGCTAATAATATGAGTTAGATTGATAATAATAACAGTAATAAGTATAGTAATTGTCGTTCTATCGATCATTTAAGCATAAAATGGGTAATAATATGAGTCAGATTGATAATAATAACAGTAATAAGTATAGTAATTGTCGTTCTATCGATAATATAAGCATAATATTGCTAATAATATGAGTTAGATTGATAACACTAAGAGTAGTGAGTATAGTAGTTCTCGTTCTATCGATCATATAAGCATAATATGGCTAATAATATGAGTTAGATTGATAATAATAAGAGTAATAAGTATAGTAATTGTCGTTCTATCGATCATATAAGCATAATATGGCTAATAATGAGTTAGATTGATAATACTAAGAGTACTGAGTATAGTAATTCTCGTTCTATCGAACATATATGCATAATATGGCTAATAATATGAGTTAGATTGATAATAATAAGAGTAATAACTACAGTAATTGTCGTTCTATCGATCATATAAGCATAATAAGGCTAATAATATGAGTTAGAGTGATAATACTAAGAGTAGTGAGTATAGTAATTCTCATTCTATCGATCATATAAGCATAATATGGCTAATAATATGAGTTAGATTGATAATAATAAGAGTAATGAGTATAGTAATTGTAGTTCTATCGATCATTTAAGCATAATATGGCTAATAATATGAGTTAGATTGATAATAATAAGAGTAATGAGTATAGTAATTGAAGTTCTATCGATCACATCTGCATAATATGGTTAATAATATGAGTTAGATTGATAATAATAAGAGTAGTAAGTATAGTATTTGTCGTTCTATCGATCATATAAGCATAATATGGCTAACAATATGAGTTAGATTGATAATTATAAGAGTAATAAGTATAGTAATTGTCGTTCTATCGATCATTTAAGCATAATATGGGTAATAATATGAGTCAGATTGATAATAATAACAGTCACAAGTATAGTAATTGTCGTTCTATCGATAATATAAGCATAATATGGCTAATAATATGAGTTGGATTGATAATACTAAGAGTAGTGAGTATAGTAATTCTCGTTCTATCGATCATATAAGCATAATATGGCTAATAATATGAGTTAGATTGATAATAATAAGAGTGATAAGTATCGTAATTGTCGTTCTATCGATCATATCAGCATAATATGGCTAATAATATGAGTTAGATTGATAATACTAAGAGTAGTGAGTATAGTGATTCTCGTTCTATCGATCATATAAGCATAATATGGCTAATAATATGAGTTAGATTGATAATAATAAGAGTAATGAGTATAGTAATTGTAGATCTATCGATCATTTAAGCATAATATGGCTAATAATATGAGATAGATTGATAATAATAACAGTAATAAGTATAGTAATTGTCGTTCTATCGATAATATAACCATAATATGGCTAATAATATGAGTTAGATTGATAATACTAAGAGTAGTGAGTATAGTAATTCCCGTTCTATCGATCATATAAGCATAATATGGCTAATAATATGAGTTAGATTGATAATAATAAGAGTAATAAGTATAGTAATTGTCGTTCTATCGATCATATAAGCATAATATGGCTAATAATATGAGTTAGATTGATAATAATAAGAGTAATAACTACAGTAATTGTCGTTCTATCGATCATATAAGCATAATAAGGCTAATAATATGAGTTAGAGTGATAATACTAAGAGTAGTGAGTATAGTAATTCTCATTCTATCGATCATATAAGCATAATATGGCTAATAATATGAGTTAGATTGATAATAATAAGAGTAATGAGTATAGTAATTGTAGTTCTATCGATCATTTAAGCATAATATGGCTAATAATATGAGTTAGATTGATAATAATAAGAGTAATGAGTATAGTAATTGAAGTTCTATCGATCATATCTGCATAATATGGTTAATAATATGAGTTAGATTGATAATAATAAGAGTAGTAAGTATAGTATTTGTCGTTCTATCGATCATATAAGCATAATATGGCTAACAATATGAGTTAGATTGATAATTATAAGAGTAATAAGTATAGTAATTGTCGTTCTATCGATCATTTAAGCATAATATGGCTAATAATATGAGTTGGATTGATAATACTAAGAGTAGTGAGTATAGTAATTCTCGTTCTATCGATCATATAAGCATAATATGGCTAATAATATGAGTTAGATTGATAATAATAAGAGTGATAAGTATCGTAATTGTCGTTCTATCGATCATATAAGCATAATATGGCTAATAATATGAGTTAGATTGATAATACTAAGAGTAGTGAGTATAGTAATTCTCGTTCTATCGATCATATAAGCATAATATGGCTAATAATATGAGTTAGATTAATAATAATAAGAGTAATGAGTATAGTAATTGTAGTTCTATCGATCATTTAAGCATAATATGGCTAATAATATGAGTTAGATTGATAATAATAACAGTAATAAGTATAGTAATTGTCGTTCTATCGATAATATAACCATAATATGGCTAGTAATATGAGTTAGATTGATAATACTAAGAGTAGTGAGTATAGTAATTCTCGTTCTATCGATCATATAAGCATAATATGGCTAATAATATGAGTTAGATTGATAATAATAAGAGTAATGAGTATAGTAATTGTAGTTCTATCGATCATTTAAGCATAATATGGCTAATAATATGAGTTAGATTGATAATAATAACAGTAATAAGTATAGTAATTGTCGTTCTATCGATAATATAACCATAATATGGCTAGTAATATGAGTTAGATTGATAATACTAAGAGTAGTGAGTATAGTAATTCTCGTTCTATCGATCATATAAGCATAATATGGCTAATAATATGAGTTAGATTGATAATAATAAGAGTAATAACTACAGTAATTGTCGTTCTATCGATCATATAAGCATAATAAGGCTAATAATATGAGTTAGATTGATAATAATAAGAGTGATAAGTATCGTAATTGTCGTTCTATCGATCATATAAGCATAATATGGCTAATAATATGAGTTAGATTGATAATACTAAGAGTAGTGAGTATAGTAATTCTCGTTCTATCGATCATATAAGCATAATATGGCTAATAATATGAGTTAGATTAATAATAATAAGAGTAATGAGTATAGTAATTGTAGTTCTATCGATCATTTAAGCATAATATGGCTAATAATATGAGTTAGATTGATAATAATAACAGTAATAAGTATAGTAATTGTCGTTCTATCGATAATATAACCATAATATGGCTAGTAATATGAGTTAGATTGATAATACTAAGAGTAGTGAGTATAGTAATTCTCGTTCTATCGATCATATAAGCATAATATGGCTAATAATATGAGTTAGATTGATAATAATAAGAGTAATAACTACAGTAATTGTCGTTATATTGATCATATAAGCATAATAAGGCTAATAATATGAGTTAGAGTGATAATACTAAGAGTAGTGAGTATAGTAATTCTCATTCTATCGATCATATAAGCATAATATGGCTAATAATATGAGTTAGATTGATAATAATAACAGTAATAAGTATAGTAATTGTCGTTCTATCGATAATATAAGCATAATATGGCTAATAATATGAGTTAGATTGATAATACTAAGAGTAGTGAGTATAGTAATTGTCGTTCTATCGATCATATAAGCATAATATGGCTAATAATATGAGTTAGATTGATAATAATAAGAGTAATAAGTATAGTATTTGTCGTTCTATCGATCATGTAAGCATAATATGGCTAATAATACGAGTTAGATTGATAATAATAAGAGTAATAAGTATAGTAATTGTCGTTCTATCGATCATTTAAGCATAATATGGCTAATAATATGAGTTAGATTGATAATAATAACAGTAATAAGTATAGTAATTGTCGTTCTATCGATAATATAAGCATAATATGGCTAATAATATGAGTTAGATTGATAATACTAAGAGTAGTGAGTATAGTAATTCTCGTTCTATCGATCATATAAGCATAATATGGCTAATAATATGAGTTAGATTGATAATAATATGAGTAATGAGTATAGTAATTGTAGTTCTATCGATCATATCGGCATAATATGGTTAATAATATGAGTTAGATTCATAATAATAAGAGTAATAAGTATAGTAATTGTCGTTCTATCGATCATATAAGCATAATATGGCTAATAATATGAGTTAGATTGATAATACTAAGAGTAGTGAGTATAGTAATTCTCGTTCTATCGATCATATAAGTATAATATGGCTAATAATATGAGTTAGATTGATAATAATAACAGTAATAAGTATCGTAATTGTCGTTCTATCGATAATATAAGCATAATATGGCTAATAATATGAGTTAGATTGATAATACTAAGAGTAGTGAGTATAGTAATTCTCGTTCTATCGATCATATAAGCATAATATGGCTAATAATATGAGTTAGATTGATAATAATAAGAGTAATAACTACAGTAATTGTCGTTCTATCGATCATATAAGCATAATAAGGCTAATAATATGAGTTAGATTGATAATAATAAGAGTAATAAGTATAGTAATTGTCGTTCTCTCGATCATATAAGCATAATATGGCTAATAATATGAGTTAGAGTGATAATACTAAGAGTAGTGAGTATGGTAATTCTCATTCTATCGATCATTTAAGCATAATATGGCTAATAATATGAGTTAGATTGATAATAATAACAGTAATAAGTATAGTAATTGTCATTCTATCGATAATATAACCATAATATGGCCAATAATATGAGTTAGATTGATAATACTAAGAGTAGTGAGTATAGTAATTCTCGTCCTATCGATCATATAAGCATAATATGGCTAATAATATGAGGTAGATTGATAATAATAAGAGTAACAACTACAGTAATTGTCGTTCTATAGATCATATAAGCATAATAAGGCTAATAATATGAGTTAGATTGATAATAATAACAGTAATAAGTATAGTAATTGTCGTTCTATCGATCATTTAAGCATAATATGGGTAATAATATGAGTCAGATTGATAATAATAACAGTAATAAGTATAGTAATTGTCGTTCTATCGATAATATAAGCATAATATTGCTAATAATATGAGTTAGATTAATAATACTAAGAGTAGTGAGTATAGTAGTTCTCGTTCTATCGATCATATAAGCATAATATGGCTAATAATATGAGTTAGATTGATAATAATAAGAGTAATAAGTATAGTAATTGTCGTTCTATCGATCATATAAGCATAATATGGCTAATAATGAGTTAGATTGATAATACTAAGAGTAGTGAGTATAGTAATTCTCGTTCTATCGAACATATATGCATAATATGGCTAATAATATGAGTTAGATTGATAATAATAAGAGTAATAACTGCAGTAATTGTCGTTCTATCGATCATATAAGCATAATAAGGCTAATAATATGAGTTAGAGTGATAATACTAAGAGTAGTGAGTATAGTAATTCTCATTCTATCGATCATATAAGCATAATATGGCTAATAATATGAGTTAGATTGATAATAATAAGAGTAATGAGTATAGTAATTGTAGTTCTATCGATCATTTAAGCATAATATGGCTAATAATATGAGTTAGATTGATAATAATAAGAGCAATGAGTATAGTAATTGAAGTTCTATCGATCACATCTGCATAATATGGTTAATAATATGAGTTAGATTGATAATAATAAGAGTAATAACTGCAGTAATTGTCGTTCTATCGATCATATAAGCATAATAAGGCTAATAATATGAGTTAGAGTGATAATACTAAGAGTAGTGAGTATAGTAATTCTCATTCTATCGATCATATAAGCATAATATGGCTAATAATATGAGTTAGATTGATAATACTAAGAGTAGTGAGTATAGTAATTCTCGTTCTATCGAACATATATGCATAATATGGCTAATAATATGAGTTAGATTGATAATAATAAGAGTAATAACTGCAGTAATTGTCGTTCTATCGATCATATAAGCATAATAAGGCTAATAATATGAGTTAGAGTGATAATACTAAGAGTAGTGAGTATAGTAATTCTCATTCTATCGATCATATAAGCATAATATGGCTAATAATATGAGTTAGATTGATAATAATAAGAGTAATGAGTATAGTAATTGTAGTTCTATCGATCATTTAAGCATAATATGGCTAATAATATGAGTTAGATTGATAATAATAAGAGCAATGAGTATAGTAATTGAAGTTCTATCGATCACATCTGCATAATA
Organism: Megachile rotundata; assembly: GCF_050947335.1. Lineage (NCBI taxonomy): Eukaryota > Metazoa > Arthropoda > Insecta > Hymenoptera > Megachilidae > Megachile > Megachile rotundata. The sequence continues at coordinate 59,435 of NW_027474106.1, read as the reverse complement.
TGGTTAATAATATGAGTTAGATTGATAATAATAAGAGTAGTAAGTATAGTATTTGTCGTTCTATCGATCATATAAGCATAATATGGCTAACAATATGAGTTAGATTGATAATTATAAGAGTAATAAGTATAGTAATTGTCGTTCTATCGATCATTTAAGCATAATATGGGTAATAATATGAGTCAGATTGATAATAATAACAGTAACAAGTATAGTAATTGTCGTTCTATCGATAATATAAGCATAATATGGCTAATAATATGGGTTGGATTGATAATACTAAGAGTAGTGAGTATAGTAATTCTCGTTCTATCGATCATATAAGCATAATATGGCTAATAATATGAGTTAGATTGATAATAATAAGAGTGATAAGTATCGTAATTGTCGTTCTATCGATCATATAAGCATAATATGGCTAATAATATGAGTTAGATTGATAATACTAAGAGTAGTGAGTATAGTAATTCTCGTTCTATCGATCATATAAGCATAATATGGCTAATAATATGAGTTAGATTGATAATAATAAGAGTAATGAGTATAGTAATTGTAGTTCTATCGATCATTTAAGCATAATATGGCTAATAATATGAGTTAGATTGATAATAATAACAGTAATAAGTATAGTAATTGTCGTTCTATCGATAATATAACCATAATATGGCTAGTAATATGAGTTAGATTGATAATACTAAGAGTAGTGAGTATAGTAATTCTCGTTCTATCGATCATATAAGCATAATATGGCTAATAATATGAGTTAGATTGATAATACTAAGAGTAGTGAGTATAGTAATTCTCATTCTATCGATCATATAAGCATAATATGGCTAATAATATGAGTTAGATTGATAATAATAACAGTAATAAGTATAGTAATTGTCGTTCTATCGATAATATAAGCATAATATGGCTAATAATATGAGTTAGATTGATAATACTAAGAGTAGTGAGTATAGTAATTGTCGTTCTATCGATCATATAAGCATAATATGGCTAATAATATGAGTTAGATTGATAATAATAAGAGTAATAAGTATAGTATTTGTCGTTCTATCGATCATGTAAGCATAATATGGCTAATAATATGAGTTAGATTGATAATAATAAGAGTGATAAGTATCGTAATTGTCGTTCTATCGATCATATAAGCATAATATGGCTAATAATATGAGTTAGATTGATAATACTAAGAGTAGTGAGTATAGTAATTCTCGTTCTATCGATCATATAAGCATAATATGGCTAATAATATGAGTTAGATTAATAATAATAAGAGTAATGAGTATAGTAATTGTAGTTCTATCGATCATTTAAGCATAATATGGCTAATAATATGAGTTAGATTGATAATAATAAAAGTAATAACTACAGTAATTGTCGTTCTATCGATCATATAAGCATAATAAGGCTAATAATATGAGTTAGAGTGATAACACTAAGAGTAGTGAGTATAGTAATTCTCATTCTATCGATCATATAAGCATAATATGACTAATAATATGAGTTAGATTGATAATAATAACAGTAACAAGTATAGTAATTGTCGTTCTATCGATAATATAAGCATAATATGGCTAATAATATGAGTTGGATTGATAATACTAAGAGTAGTGAGTATAGTAATTCTCGTTCTATCGATCATATAAGCATAATATGGCTAATAATATGAGTTAGATTGATAATAATAAGAGTGATAAGTATCGTAATTGTCGTTCTATCGATCATATAAGCATAATATGGCTAATAATATGAGTTAGATTGATAATACTAAGAGTAGTGAGTATAGTAATTCTCGTTCTATCGATCATATAAGCATAATATGGCTAATAATATGAGTTAGATTAATAATAATAAGAGTAATGAGTATAGTAATTGTAGTTCTATCGATCATTTAAGCATAATATGGCTAATAATATGAGTTAGATTGATAATAATAACAGTAATAAGTATAGTAATTGTCGTTCTATCGATAATATAACCATAATATGGCTAGTAATATGAGTTAGATTGATAATACTAAGAGTAGTGAGTATAGTAATTCTCGTTCTATCGATCATATAAGCATAATATGGCTAATAATATGAGTTAGATTGATAATAATAAGAGTAATAACTACAGTAATTGTCGTTCTATCGATCATATAAGCATAATAAGGCTAATAATATGAGTTAGATTGATAATAATAAGAGTAATAAGTATAGTAATTGTCGTTCTCTCGATCATATAAGCATAATATGGCTAATAATATGAGTTAGATTGATAATACTAAGAGTAGTGAGTATAGTAATTCTCGTTCTATCGATCATATAAGCATAATATGGCTAATAATATGAGTTAGATTAATAATAATAAGAGTAATGAGTATAGTAATTGTAGTTCTATCGATCATTTAAGCATAATATGGCTAATAATATGAGTTAGATTGATAATAATAACAGTAATAAGTATAGTAATTGTCGTTCTATCGATAATATAACCATAATATGGCTAGTAATATGAGTTAGATTGATAATACTAAGAGTAGTGAGTATAGTAATTCTCGTTCTATCGATCATATAAGCATAATATGGCTAATAATATGAGTTAGATTGATAATAATAAGAGTAATAACTACAGTAATTGTCGTTATATTGATCATATAAGCATAATAAGGCTAATAATATGAGTTAGAGTGATAATACTAAGAGTAGTGAGTATAGTAATTCTCATTCTATCGATCATATAAGCATAATATGGCTAATAATATGAGTTAGATTGATAATAATAACAGTAATAAGTATAGTAATTGTCGTTCTATCGATAATATAAGCATAATATGGCTAATAATATGAGTTAGATTGATAATACTAAGAGTAGTGAGTATAGTAATTGTCGTTCTATCGATCATATAAGCATAATATGGCTAATAATATGAGTTAGATTGATAATAATAAGAGTAATAAGTATAGTATTTGTCGTTCTATCGATCATGTAAGCATAATATGGCTAATAATACGAGTTAGATTGATAATAATAAGAGTAATAAGTATAGTAATTGTCGTTCTATCTATCATTTAAGCATAATATGGCTAATAATATGAGTTAGATTGATAATAATAACAGTAATAAGTATAGTAATTGTCGTTCTATCGATAATATAAGCATAATATGGCTAATAATATGAGTTAGATTGATAATACTAAGAGTAGTGAGTATAGTAATTCTCGTTCTATCGATCATATAAGCATAATATGGCTAATAATATGAGTTAGATTGATAATAATATGAGTAATGATTATAGTAATTGTAGTTCTATCGATCATATCGGCATAATATGGTTAATAATATGAGTTAGATTCATAATAATAAGAGTAATAAGTATAGTAATTGTCGTTCTATCGATCATATAAGCATAATATGGCTAATAATATGAGTTAGATTGATAATAATAAGAGTAGTGAGTATAGTAATTCTCGTTCTATCGATCATATAAGCATAATATGGCTAATAATATGAGTTAGATTGATAATAATAAGAGTAATAACTACAGTAATTGTCGTTCTATCGATCATATAAGCATAATAAGGCTAATAATATGAGTTAGAGTGATAATACTAAGAGTAGTGAGTATAGTAATTCTCATTCTATCGATCATATAAGCATAATATGGCTAATAATATGAGTTAGATTGATAATAATAACAGTAATAAGTATAGTAATTGTCGTTCTATCGATAATATAACCATAATATGGCTAATAATATGATTTATATTGATAATACTAAGAGTAGTGAGTATAGTAATTCTCGTTCTATCGATCATATATGCATAATATGGCTAATAATATGAGTTAGATTGATAATAATAAGAGTAATGAGTATAGTAATTGTAGTTCTATCGATCATTTAAGCATAATATGGCTAATAATATGAGTTAGATTGATAATAATAACAGTAATAAGTATAGTAATTGTCGTTCTATCGATAATATAACCATAATATGGCTAGTAATATGAGTTAGATTGATAATACTAAGAGTAGTGAGTATAGTAATTCTCGTTCTATCGATCATATAAGCATAATATGGCTAATAATATGAGTTAGATTGATAATAATAAGAGTAATAACTACAGTAATTGTCGTTCTATCGATCATATAAGCATAATAAGGCTAATAATATGAGTTAGAGTGATAATACTAAGAGTAGTGAGTATAGTAATTCTCATTCTATCGATCATATAAGCATAATATGGCTAATAATATGAGTTAGACTGGTAATAATAAGAGTAATGAGTATAGTAATTGTAGTTCTATCGATCATATCGGCATAATATGGTTAATAATATGAGTTAGATTCATAATAATAAGAGTAATAAGTATAGTAATTGACGTTCTATCGATCATATAAGCATAATATGGCTAATAATATGAGTTAGATTGATAATAATAAGAGTAATAAGTATAGTAATTGTCGTTCTCTCGATCATATAAGCATAATATGGCTAATAATATGAGTTAGATTGATAATACTAAGAGTAGTGAGTATAGTAATTCTCGTTCTATCGATCATATAAGCATAATATGGCTAATAATATGAGTTAGATTGATAATAATAAGAGTAATGAGTATAGTAATTGTAGATCTATCGATCATTTAAGCATCATATGGCTAATAATATGAGTTAGATTGATAATAATAACAGTAATAAGTATATTAATTGTCGTTCTATCGATAATATAACCATAATATGGCTAATAATATGATTTAGATTGATAATACTAAGAGTAGTGAGTATAGTAATTCTCGTTCTATCGATCATATATGCATAATATGGCTAATAATATGAGTTAGATTGATAATAGTAAGAGTAATAACTACAGTAATTGTCGTTCTATCGATCATATAAGCATAATAAGGCTAATAATATGATTTAGAGTGATAATACTAAGAGTAGTGAGTATAGTAATTCTCATTCTATCGATCATATAAGCATAATATGGCTAATAATATGAGTTAGATTGATAATAATAAGAGTAATGAGTATAGTAATTGTCGTTCTATCGATCATTTAAGCATAATATGTGTAATAATATGAGTCAGATTGATAATAATAACAGTAATAAGTATAGTAATTGTCGTTCTATCGATCATATAAGCATAATATGGCTAATAATATGAGTTAGATTGATAATAATAAGAGTAGTGAGTATAGTAATTCTCGTTCTATCGATCATATAAGCATAATATAGCTAATAATATGAGTTAGATTGATAATAATAACAGTAATAAGTATAGTAATTGTCGTTCTATCGATCATATAAGCATAATATGGCTAATAATATGAGTTAGATTGATAATAATAAGAGTAGTGAGTATAGTAATTCTCGTTCTATCGATCATATAAGCATAATATGGCTAATAATATGAGTTAGATTGATAATAATAAGAGTAATAACTACAGTAATTGTCGTTCTATCGATCATATAAGCATAATATGGCTAATAATATGAGTTAGATTGATAATAATAAGAGTAATAAGTATAGTAATTGTCGTTCTATCGATAATATAACCATAATATGGCTAATAATATGAGTTAGATTGATAATACTAAGAGTAGTGAGTATAGTAATTCTCGTTCTATCGATCATATAAGCATAATATGGCTAATAATATGAGTTAGATTGATAATAATAAGAGTAATAACTACAGTAATTGTCGTTCTATCGATCATATAAGCATAATAAGGCTAATAATATGAGTTAGAGTGATAATACTAAGAGTAGTGAGTATAGTAATTCTCATTCTATCGATCATATAAGCATAATATGGCTAATAATATGAGTTAGATTGATAATAATAAGAGTAATGAGTATAGTAATTGTAGTTCTATCGATCATATCGGCATAATATGGCTAATAATATGAGTTAGATTGATAATACTAAGAGTAGTGAGTATAGTAATTCTCGTTCTATCGATCATATAAGCATAATATGGCTAATAATATGAGTTAGATTGATAATAATAAGAGTAATGATTATAGTAATTGTAGATCTATCGATCATTTAAGCATAATATGGCTAATAATATGAGTTAGATTGATAATAATAACAGTAATAAGTATAGTAATTGTCGTTCTATCGATAATATAACCATAATATGGCTAATAATATGATTTAGATTGATAATACTAAGAGTAGTGAGTATAGTAATTCTCGTTCTATCGATCATATATGCATAATATGGCTAATAATATGAGTTAGATTGATAATAATAAGAGTAATGAGTATAGTAATTGTCGTTCTATCGATCATTTAAGCATAATATGGGTAATAATATGAGTCAGATTGATAATAATAACAGTAATAAGTATAGTAATTGTCGTTCTATCGATCATATAAGCATAATATGGTTAATAATATGAGTTAGATTGATAATAATAAGAGTAGTGAGTATAGTAATTCTCGTTCTATCGATCATATAAGCATAATATGGCTAATAATATGAGTTAGATTGATAATAATAAGAGTAATAACTACAGTAATTGTCGTTCTATCGATCATATAAGCATAATAAGGCTAATAATATGAGTTAGAGTGATAATACTAAGAGTAGTGAGTATAGTAATTCTCATTCTATCGATCATATAAGCATAATATGGCTAATAATATGAGTTAGATTGATAATAATAACAGTAATAAGTATAGTAATTGTCGTTCTATCGATCATATAAGCATAATATGGCTAATAATATGAGTTAGACTGGTAATAATAAGAGTAATGAGTATAGTAATTGTAGTTCTATCGATCATATCGGCATAATATGGTTAATAATATGAGTTAGATTCATAATAATAAGAGTAATAAGTATAGTAATTGTCGTTCTATCGATCATATAAGCATAATATGGCTAATAATATGAGTTAGATTGATAATAATAAGAGTAATAAGTATAGTAATTGTCGTTCTCTCGATCATATAAGCATAATATGGCTAATAATATGAGTTAGATTGATAATAATAACAGTAATAAGTATAGTAATTGTCGTTCTATCGATAATATAAGCATAAAATGGCTAATAATATGAGTTAGATTGATAATACTAAGAGTAGTGAGTATAGTAATTGTCGCTCTATCGATCACATAAGCATAATATGGCTAATAATATGAGTTAGATTGATAATAATAAGAGTAATAAGTATAGTATTTGTCGTTCTATCGATCATATAAGCATAATATGGCTAATAATACGAGTTAGATTGATAATAATAAGAGTAATAACTACAGTAATTGTCGTTCTATCGATCATATAAGCATAATAAGGCTAATAATATGAGTTAGAGTGATAATACTAAGAGTAGTGAGTATAGTAATTCTCATTCTATCGATCATATAAGCATAATATGGCTAATAATACGAGTTAGATTTATAATAATAAGAGTAATAAGTATAGTAATTGTCGTTCTATCGATCATTTAAGCATAATATGGCTAATAATATGAGTTAGATTGATAATAATAAGAGTAATAAGTATAGTAATTGTCGTTCTATCGATCATATAAGCATAATATGGCTAATAATATGAGTTAGATTGATAATACTAAGAGTAGTGAGTATAGTAATTCTCGTTCTATCGATCATATAAGCATAATATGGCTAATAATATGAGTTAGATTGATAATAATAAGAGTAATGAGTATAGTAATTGTAGATCTATCGATCATTTAAGCATAATATGGCTAATAATATGAGTTAGATTGATAATAATAACAGTAATAAGTATAGTAATTGTCGTTCTATCGATAATATAACCATAATATGGCTAATAATATGATTTAGATTGATAATACTAAGAGTAGTGAGTATAGTAATTCTCGTTCTATCGATCATATATGCATAATATGGCTAATAATATGAGTTAGATTGATAATAATAAGAGTATAGAGTATAGTAATTGTCGTTCTATCGATCATTTAAGCATAATATGGGTAATAATATGAGTCAGATTGATAATAATAACAGTAATAAGTATAGTAATTGTCGTTCTATCGATCATATAAGCATAATATGGTTAATAATATGAGTTAGATTGATAATAATAAGAGTAGTGAGTATAGTAATTCTCGTTCTATCGATCATATAAGCATAATATGGCTAATAATATGAGTTAGATTGATAATAATAAGAGTAATAACTACAGTAATTGTCGTTCTATCGATCATATAAGCATAATAAGGCTAATAATATGAGTTAGAGTGATAATACTAAGAGTAGTGAGTATAGTAATTCTCATTCTATCGATCATATAAGCATAATATGGCTAATAATATGAGTTAGATTGATAATAATAACAGTAATAAGTATAGTAATTGTCGTTCTATCGATAATATAACCATAATATGGCTAATAATATGATTTATATTGATAATACTAAGAGTAGTGAGTATAGTAATTCTCGTTCTATCGATCATATATGCATAATATGGCTAATAATATGAGTTAGATTGATAATAATAAGAGTAATGAGTATAGTAATTGTAGTTCTATCGATCATTTAAGCATAATATGGCTAATAATATGAGTTAGATTGATAATAATAACAGTAATAAGTATAGTAATTGTCGTTCTATCGATAATATAACCATAATATGGCTAGTAATATGAGTTAGATTGATAATACTAAGAGTAGTGAGTATAGTAATTCTCGTTCTATCGATCATATAAGGCATAAATGGCTAATAATATGAGTTAGATTGATAATAATAAGAGTAATAACTACAGTAATTGTCGTTCTATCGATCATATAAGCATAATAAGGCTAATAATATGAGTTAGAGTGATAATACTAAGAGTAGTGAGTATAGTAATTCTCATTCTATCGATCATATAAGCATAATATGGCTAATAATATGAGTTAGACTGGTAATAATAAGAGTAATGAGTATAGTAATTGTAGTTCTATCGATCATATCGGCATAATATGGTTAATAATATGAGTTAGATTCATAATAATAAGAGTAATAAGTATAGTAATTGTCGTTCTATCGATCATATAAGCATAATATGGCTAATAATATGAGTTAGATTGATAATAATAAGAGTAATAAGTATAGTAATTGTCGTTCTCTCGATCATATAAGCATAATATGGCTAATAATATGAGTTAGATTGATAATACTAAGAGTAGTGAGTATAGTAATTCTCGTTCTATCGATCATATAAGCATAATATGGCTAATAATATGAGTTAGATTGATAATAATAAGAGTAATGAGTATAGTAATTGTAGATCTATCGATCATTTAAGCATCATATGGCTAATAATATGAGTTAGATTGATAATAATAACAGTAATAAGTATATTAATTGTCGTTCTATCGATAATATAACCATAATATGGCTAATAATATGATTTAGATTGATAATACTAAGAGTAGTGAGTATAGTAATTCTCGTTCTATCGATCATATATGCATAATATGGCTAATAATATGAGTTAGATTGATAATAGTAAGAGTAATAACTACAGTAATTGTCGTTCTATCGATCATATAAGCATAATAAGGCTAATAATATGATTTAGAGTGATAATACTAAGAGTAGTGAGTATAGTAATTCTCATTCTATCGATCATATAAGCATAATATGGCTAATAATATGAGTTAGATTGATAATAATAAGAGTAATGAGTATAGTAATTGTCGTTCTATCGATCATTTAAGCATAATATGTGTAATAATATGAGTCAGATTGATAATAATAACAGTAATAAGTATAGTAATTGTCGTTCTATCGATCATATAAGCATAATATGGCTAATAATATGAGTTAGATTGATAATAATAAGAGTAGTGAGTATAGTAATTCTCGTTCTATCGATCATATAAGCATAATATAGCTAATAATATGAGTTAGATTGATAATAATAACAGTAATAAGTATAGTAATTGTCGTTCTATCGATCATATAAGCATAATATGGCTAATAATATGAGTTAGATTGATAATAATAAGAGTAGTGAGTATAGTAATTCTCGTTCTATCGATCATATAAGCATAATATGGCTAATAATATGAGTTAGATTGATAATAATAAGAGTAATAACTACAGTAATTGTCGTTCTATCGATCATATAAGCATAATATGGCTAATAATATGAGTTAGATTGATAATAATAAGAGTAATAAGTATAGTAATTGTCGTTCTATCGATAATATAACCATAATATGGCTAATAATATGAGTTAGATTGATAATACTAAGAGTAGTGAGTATAGTAATTCTCGTTCTATCGATCATATAAGCATAATATGGCTAATAATATGAGTTAGATTGATAATAATAAGAGTAATAACTACAGTAATTGTCGTTCTATCGATCATATAAGCATAATAAGGCTAATAATATGAGTTAGAGTGATAATACTAAGAGTAGTGAGTATAGTAATTCTCATTCTATCGATCATATAAGCATAATATGGCTAATAATATGAGTTAGATTGATAATAATAAGAGTAATGAGTATAGTAATTGTAGTTCTATCGATCATATCGGCATAATATGGCTAATAATATGAGTTAGATTGATAATACTAAGAGTAGTGAGTATAGTAATTCTCGTTCTATCGATCATATAAGCATAATATGGCTAATAATATGAGTTAGATTGATAATAATAAGAGTAATGAGTATAGTAATTGTAGATCTATCGATCATTTAAGCATAATATGGCTAATAATATGAGTTAGATTGATAATACTAAGAGTAGTGAGTATAGTAATTCTCGTTCTATCGAACATATATGCATAATATGGCTAATAATATGAGTTAGATTGATAATAATAAGAGTAATAACTACAGTAATTGTCGTTCTATCGACCATATAAGCATAATAAGGCTAATAATATGAGTTAGAGTGATAATACTAAGAGTAGTGAGTATAGTAATTCTCATTCTATCGATCATATAAGCATAATATGGCTAATAATATGAGTTAGATTGATAATAATAAGAGTAATGAGTATAGTAATTGTAGTTCTATCGATCATATCGGCATAATATGGCTAATAATATGAGTTAGATTGATAATAATAACAGTAATAAGTATAGTAATTGTCGTTCTATCGATAATATAAGCATAATATGGCTAATAATATGAGTTAGATTGATAATACTAAGAGTAGTGAGTATAGTAATTCTCGTTCTATCGATCATATAAGCATAATATGGCTAATAATATGAGTTAGATTGATAATAATAAGAGTAATAACTACAGTAATTGTCGTTCTATCGATCATATAAGCATAATAAGGCTAAGAATATGAGTTAGATTGATAATAATAAGAGTAATAAGTATAGTAATTGTCGTTCTCTCGATCATATAAGCATAATATGGCTAATAATATGAGTTAGAGTGATAATACTTAGAGTAGTGAGTATAGTAATTCTCATTCTATCGATCATTTAAGCATAATATGGCTAATAATATGAGTTAGATTGATAATCATAACAGTAATAAGTATAGTAATTGTCGTTCTATCGATAATATAACCATAATATGGCTAATAATATGAGTTAGATTGATAATACTAAGAGTAGTGAGTATAGTAATTCTCGTTCTATCGATCATATAAGCATAATATGGCTAATAATATGAGTTAGATTGATAATAATAAGAGTAATAAGTATAGTAATTGTCGTTCTCTCGATCATATAAGCATAATATGGCTAATAATATGAGTTAGATTGATAATAATAAGAGTAATGAGTATAGTAATTGTCGTTCTATCGATAATATAAGCATAATATGGCTAATAATATGAGTTAGATTGATAATACTAAGAGTAGTGAGTATAGTAATTCTCGTTCTATCGATCATATAAGCATAATATGGCTAATAATATGAGTTAGATTGATAATAATAACAGTAATAAGTATAGTAATTGTCGTTCTATCGATAATATAAGCATAATATGGCTAATAATATGAGTTAGATTGATAATACTAAGAGTAGTGAGTATAGTAATTCTCGTTCTATCGATCATATAAGCATAATATAGCTAATAATATGAGTTAGATTGATAATAATAACAGTAATAAGTATAGTAATTGTCGTTCTATCGATCATATAAGCATAATATGGCTAATAATATGAGTTAGATTGATAATAATAAGAGTAGTGAGTATAGTAATTCTCGTTCTATCGATCATATAAGCATAATATGGCTAATAATATGAGTTAGATTGATAATAATAAGAGTAATAACTACAGTAATTGTCGTTCTATCGATCATATAAGCATAATATGGCTAATAATATGAGTTAGATTGATAATAATAAAAGTAATAAGTATAGTAATTGTCGTTCTATCGATAATATAACCATAATATGGCTAATAATATGAGTTAGATTGATAATACTAAGAGTAGTGAGTATAGTAATTCTCGTTCTATCGATCATATAAGCATAATATGGCTAATAATATGAGTTAGATTGATAATAATAAGAGTAATAACTACAGTAATTGTCGTTCTATCGATCATATAAGCATAATAAGGCTAATAATATGAGTTAGAGTGATAATACTAAGAGTAGTGAGTATAGTAATTCTCATTCTATCGATCATATAAGCATAATATGGCTAATAATATGAGTTAGATTGATAATACTAAGAGTAGTGAGTATAGTGATTCTCGTTCTATCGATCATATAAGCATAATATGGCTAATAATATGAGTTAGATTGATAATAATAAGAGTAATGAGTATAGTAATTGTAGATCTATCGATCATTTAAGCATAATATGGCTAATAATATGAGATAGATTGATAATAATAACAGTAATAAGTATAGTAATTGTCGTTCTATCGATAATATAACCATAATATGGCTAATAATATGAGTTAGATTGATAATACTAAGAGTAGTGAGTATAGTAATTCTCGTTCTATCGAACATATATGCATAATATGGCTAATAATATGAGTTAGATTGATAATAATAAGAGTAATAACTACAGTAATTGTCGTTCTATCGATCATATAAGCATAATAAGGCTAATAATATGAGTTAGAGTGATAATACTAAGAGTAGTGAGTATAGTAATTCTCATTCTATCGATCATATAAGCATAATATGGCTAATAATATGAGTTAGATTGATAATAATAAGAGTAATGAGTATAGTAATTGTAGTTCTATCGATCATTTAAGCATAATATGGCTAATAATATGAGTTAGATTGATAATAATAAGAGTAATGAGTATAGTAATTGAAGTTCTATCGATCATATCTGCATAATATGGTTAATAATATGAGTTAGATTGATAATAATAAGAGTAGTAAGTATAGTATTTGTCGTTCTATCGATCATATAAGCATAATATGGCTAACAATATGAGTTAGATTGATAATTATAAGAGTAATAAGTATAGTAATTGTCGTTCTATCGATCATTTAAGCATAATATGGGTAATAATATGAGTCAGATTGATAATAATAACAGTAACAAGTATAGTAATTGTCGTTCTATCGATAATATAAGCATAATATGGCTAATAATATGAGTTGGATTGATAATACTAAGAGTAGTGAGTATAGTAATTCTCGTTCTATCGATCATATAAGCATAATATGGCTAATAATATGAGTTAGTTTGATAATAATAACAGTAATAAGTATAGTAATTGTCGTTCTATCGATAATATAAGCATAATATGGCTAATAATATGAGTTAGATTGATAATACTAAGAGTAGTGAGTATAGTAATTCTCGTTCTATCGATCATATAAGCATAATATGGCTAATAATATGAGTTAGATTGATAATAATAACAGTAATAAGTATAGTAATTGTCGTTCTATCGATAATATAAGCATAATATGGCTAATAATATGAGTTAGATTGATAATACTAAGAGTAGTGAGTATAGTAATTCTCGTTCTATCGATCATGTAAGCATAATATGGCTAATAATATGAGTTAGATTGATAATAATAAGAGTAATAACTACAGTAATTGTCGTTCTATCGATCATATAAGCATAATAAGGCTAAGAATATGAGTTAGATTGATAATAATAAGAGTAATAAGTATAGTAATTGTCGTTCTCTCGATCATATAAGCATAATATGGCTAATAATATGAGTTAGAGTGATAATACTTAGAGTAGTGAGTATAGTAATTCTCATTCTATCGATCATTTAAGCATAATATGGCTAATAATATGAGTTAGATTGATAATAATAACAGTAATAAGTATAGTAATTGTCGTTCTATCGATAATATAACCATAATATGGCTAATAATATGAGTTAGATTGATAATACTAAGAGTAGTGAGTATAGTAATTCTCGTTCTATCGATCATATAAGCATAATATGGCTAATAATATGAGTTAGATTGATAATAATAAGAGTAATAAGTATAGTAATTGTCGTTCTCTCGATCATATAAGCATAATATGGCTAATAATATGAGTTAGATTGATAATAATAAGAGTAATGAGTATAGTAATTGTAGATCTATCGATCATTTAAGCATAATATGGCTAATAATATGAGTTAGATTGATAATAATAACAGTAATAAGTATAGTAATTGTCGTTCTATCGATCATTTAAGCATAATATGGGTAATAATATGAGTCAGATTGATAATAATAACAGTAATAAGTATAGTAATTGTCGTTCTATCGATAATATAAGCATAATATGGCTAATAATATGAGTTAGATTGATAATACTAAGAGTAGTGAGTATAGTAATTGTAGTTCTATCGATCATATCGGCATAATATGGTTAATAATATGAGTTAGATTCATAATAATAAGAGTAATAAGTATAGTAATTGTCGTTCTATCGATCATATAAGCATAATATGGCTAATAATATGAGTTAGATTGATAATACTAGGAGTAGTGAGTATAGTAATTCTCGTTCTATCGATCATATAAGCATAATATGGCTAATAATATGAGTTAGATTGATAATAATAACAGTAATAAGTATAGTAATTGTCGTTCTATCGACAATATAAGCATAATATGGCTAATAATATGAGTTAGATTGATAATACTAAGAGTAGTGAGTATAGTAATTCTCGTTCTATCGATCATATAAGCATAATATGGCTAATAATATGAGTTAGATTGATAATAATAAGAGTAATAACTACAGTAATTGTCGTTCTATCGATCATATAAGCATAATAAGGCTAAGAATATGAGTTAGATTGATAATAATAAGAGTAATAAGTATAGTAATTGTCGTTCTCTCGATCATATAAGCATAATATGGCTAATAATATGAGTTAGAGTGATAATACTTAGAGTAGTGAGTATAGTAATTCTCATTCTATCGATCATTTAAGCATAATATGGCTAATAATATGAGTTAGATTGATAATCATAACAGTAATAAGTATAGTAATTGTCGTTCTATCGATAATATAACCATAATATGGCTAATAATATGAGTTAGATTGATAATACTAAGAGTAGTGAGTATAGTAATTCTCGTTCTATCGATCATATAAGCATAATATGGCTAATAATATGAGTTAGATTGATAATAATAAGAGTAATAAGTATAGTAATTGTCGTTCTCTCGATCATATAAGCATAATATGGCTAATAATATGAGTTAGATTGATAATAATAAGAGTAATGAGTATAGTAATTGTCGTTCTATCGATAATATAAGCATAATATGGCTAATAATATGAGTTAGATTGATAATACTAAGAGTAGTGAGTATAGTAATTCTCGTTCTATCGATCATATAAGCATAATATGGCTAATAATATGAGTTAGATTGATAATAATAACAGTAATAAGTATAGTAATTGTCGTTCTATCGATAATATAAGCATAATATGGCTAATAATATGAGTTAGATTGATAATACTAAGAGTAGTGAGTATAGTAATTCTCGTTCTATCGATCATATAAGCATAATATAGCTAATAATATGAGTTAGATTGATAATAATAACAGTAATAAGTATAGTAATTGTCGTTCTATCGATCATATAAGCATAATATGGCTAATAATATGAGTTAGATTGATAATAATAAGAGTAGTGAGTATAGTAATTCTCGTTCTATCGATCATATAAGCATAATATGGCTAATAATATGAGTTAGATTGATAATAATAAGAGTAATAACTACAGTAATTGTCGTTCTATCGATCATATAAGCATAATATGGCTAATAATATGAGTTAGATTGATAATAATAAAAGTAATAAGTATAGTAATTGTCGTTCTATCGATAATATAACCATAATATGGCTAATAATATGAGTTAGATTGATAATACTAAGAGTAGTGAGTATAGTAATTCTCGTTCTATCGATCATATAAGCATAATATGGCTAATAATATGAGTTAGATTGATAATAATAAGAGTAATAACTACAGTAATTGTCGTTCTATCGATCATATAAGCATAATAAGGCTAATAATATGAGTTAGAGTGATAATACTAAGAGTAGTGAGTATAGTAATTCTCATTCTATCGATCATATAAGCATAATATGGCTAATAATATGAGTTAGATTGATAATACTAAGAGTAGTGAGTATAGTGATTCTCGTTCTATCGATCATATAAGCATAATATGGCTAATAATATGAGTTAGATTGATAATAATAAGAGTAATGAGTATAGTAATTGTAGATCTATCGATCATTTAAGCATAATATGGCTAATAATATGAGATAGATTGATAATAATAACAGTAATAAGTATAGTAATTGTCGTTCTATCGATAATATAACCATAATATGGCTAATAATATGAGTTAGATTGATAATACTAAGAGTAGTGAGTATAGTAATTCTCGTTCTATCGAACATATATGCATAATATGGCTAATAATATGAGTTAGATTGATAATAATAAGAGTAATAACTACAGTAATTGTCGTTCTATCGATCATATAAGCATAATAAGGCTAATAATATGAGTTAGAGTGATAATACTAAGAGTAGTGAGTATAGTAATTCTCATTCTATCGATCATATAAGCATAATATGGCTAATAATATGAGTTAGATTGATAATAATAAGAGTAATGAGTATAGTAATTGTAGTTCTATCGATCATTTAAGCATAATATGGCTAATAATATGAGTTAGATTGATAATAATAAGAGTAATGAGTATAGTAATTGAAGTTCTATCGATCATATCTGCATAATATGGTTAATAATATGAGTTAGATTGATAATAATAAGAGTAGTAAGTATAGTATTTGTCGTTCTATCGATCATATAAGCATAATATGGCTAACAATATGAGTTAGATTGATAATTATAAGAGTAATAAGTATAGTAATTGTCGTTCTATCGATCATTTAAGCATAATATGGGTAATAATATGAGTCAGATTGATAATAATAACAGTAACAAGTATAGTAATTGTCGTTCTATCGATAATATAAGCATAATATGGCTAATAATATGAGTTGGATTGATAATACTAAGAGTAGTGAGTATAGTAATTCTCGTTCTATCGATCATATAAGCATAATATGGCTAATAATATGAGTTAGTTTGATAATAATAACAGTAATAAGTATAGTAATTGTCGTTCTATCGATAATATAAGCATAATATGGCTAATAATATGAGTTAGATTGATAATACTAAGAGTAGTGAGTATAGTAATTCTCGTTCTATCGATCATATAAGCATAATATGGCTAATAATATGAGTTAGATTGATAATAATAACAGTAATAAGTATAGTAATTGTCGTTCTATCGATAATATAAGCATAATATGGCTAATAATATGAGTTAGATTGATAATACTAAGAGTAGTGAGTATAGTAATTCTCGTTCTATCGATCATATAAGCATAATATGGCTAATAATATGAGTTAGATTGATAATAATAAGAGTAATAACTACAGTAATTGTCGTTCTATCGATCATATAAGCATAATAAGGCTAAGAATATGAGTTAGATTGATAATAATAAGAGTAATAAGTATAGTAATTGTCGTTCTCTCGATCATATAAGCATAATATGGCTAATAATATGAGTTAGAGTGATAATACTTAGAGTAGTGAGTATAGTAATTCTCATTCTATCGATCATTTAAGCATAATATGGCTAATAATATGAGTTAGATTGATAATAATAACAGTAATAAGTATAGTAATTGTCGTTCTATCGATAATATAACCATAATATGGCTAATAATATGAGTTAGATTGATAATACTAAGAGTAGTGAGTATAGTAATTCTCGTTCTATCGATCATATAAGCATAATATGGCTAATAATATGAGTTAGATTGATAATAATAAGAGTAATAAGTATAGTAATTGTCGTTCTCTCGATCATATAAGCATAATATGGCTAATAATATGAGTTAGATTGATAATAATAAGAGTAATGAGTATAGTAATTGTAGATCTATCGATCATTTAAGCATAATATGGCTAATAATATGAGTTAGATTGATAATAATAACAGTAATAAGTATAGTAATTGTCGTTCTATCGATCATTTAAGCATAATATGGGTAATAATATGAGTCAGATTGATAATAATAACAGTAATAAGTATAGTAATTGTCGTTCTATCGATAATATAAGCATAATATGGCTAATAATATGAGTTAGATTGATAATACTAAGAGTAGTGAGTATAGTAATTGTAGTTCTATCGATCATATCGGCATAATATGGTTAATAATATGAGTTAGATTCATAATAATAAGAGTAATAAGTATAGTAATTGTCGTTCTATCGATCATATAAGCATAATATGGCTAATAATATGAGTTAGATTGATAATACTAGGAGTAGTGAGTATAGTAATTCTCGTTCTATCGATCATATAAGCATAATATGGCTAATAATATGAGTTAGATTGATAATAATAACAGTAATAAGTATAGTAATTGTCGTTCTATCGACAATATAAGCATAATATGGCTAATAATATGAGTTAGATTGATAATACTAAGAGTAGTGAGTATAGTAATTCTCGTTCTATCGATCATATAAGCATAATATGGCTAATAATATGAGTTAGATTGATAATAATAAGAGTAATAACTACAGTAATTGTCGTTCTATCGATCATATAAGCATAATAAGGCTAAGAATATGAGTTAGATTGATAATAATAAGAGTAATAAGTATAGTAATTGTCGTTCTATCGACAATATAAGCATAATATGGCTAATAATATGAGTTAGATTGATAATACTAAGAGTAGTGAGTATAGTAATTCTCGTTCTATCGATCATATAAGCATAATATGGCTAATAATATGAGTTAGATTGATAATAATAAGAGTAATAACTACAGTAATTGTCGTTCTCTCGATCATATAAGCATAATATGGCTAATTATATGAGTTAGAGTGATAATACTTAGAGTAGTGAGTATAGTAATTCTCATTCTATCGATCATTTAAGCATAATATGGCTAATAATATGAGTTAGATTGATAATAATAACAGTAATAAGTATAGTAATTGTCGTTCTATCGATAATATAACCATAATATGGCTAATAATATGAGTTAGATTGATAATACTAAGAGTAGTGAGTATAGTAATTCTCGTTCTATCGATCATATAAGCATAATATGGCTAATAATATGAGTTAGATTGATAATAATAAGAGTAATAAGTATAGTAATTGTCGTTCTCTCGATCATATAAGCATAATATGGCTAATAATATGAGTTAGATTGATAATAATAAGAGTAATGAGTATAGTAATTGTAGATCTATCGATCATTTAAGCATAATATGGCTAATAATATGAGTTAGATTGATAATAATAACAGTAATAAGTATAGTAATTGTCGTTCTATCGATCATTTAAGCATAATATGGGTAATAATATGAGTCAGATTGATAATAATAACAGTAATAAGTATAGTAATTGTCGTTCTATCGATAATATAAGCATAATATGGCTAATAATATGAGTTAGAGTGATAATACTAAGAGTAGTGAGTATAGTAATTCTCATTCTATCGATCATATAAGCATAATATGGCTAATAATATGAGTTAGATTGATAATAATAAGAGTAATGAGTATAGTCATTGTAGTTCTATCGATCATATCGGCATAATATGGTTAATAATATGAGTTAGATTCATAATAATAAGAGTAATAAGTATAGTAATTGTCGTTCTATCGATCATATAAGCATAATATGGCTAATAATATGAGTTAGATTGATAATAATAAGAGTAATAACTACAGTAATTGTCGTTCTATCGATCATATAAGCATAATAAGGCTAAGAATATGAGTTAGATTGATAATAATAAGAGTAATAAGTATAGTAATTGTCGTTCTCTCGATCATATAAGCATAATATGGCTAATAATATGAGTTAGAGTGATAATACTTAGAGTAGTGAGTATAGTAATTCTCATTCTATCGATCATTTAAGCATAATATGGCTAATAATATGAGTTGGATTGATAATAATAACAGTAATAAGTATAGTAATTGTCGTTCTATCGATAATATAACCATAATATGGCTAATAATATGAGTTAGATTGATGATACTAAGAGTAGTGAGTATAGTAATTCTCGTTCTATCGATCATATAAGCATAATATGGCTAATAATATGAGTTAGATTGATAATAATAACTGTAATAAGTATAGTAATTGTCGTTCTATCGATCATTTAAGCATAATATGGGTAATAATATGAGTCAGATTGATAATAATAACAGTAATAAGTATAGTAATTGTCGTTCTATCGATAATATAAGCATAATATGGCTAATAATATGAGTTAGAGTGATAATACTAAGAGTAGTGAGTATAGTAATTCTCATTCTATCGATCATATAAGCATAATATGGCTAATAATATGAGTTAGATTGATAATAATAACAGTAATGAGTATAGTAATTGTAGTTCTATCGATCATATCGGCATAATATGGTTAATAATATGAGTTAGATTCATAATAATAAGAGTAATAAGTATAGTAATTGTCGTTCTATCGATCATATAAGCATAATATGGCTAATAATATGAGTTAGATTGATAATAATAAGAGTAATAAGTATAGTAATTGTCGTTCTCTCGATCATATAAGCATAATATGGCTAATAATATGAGTTAGATTGATAATACTAAGAGTAGTGAGTATAGTAATTGTCGTTCTCTCGATCATATAAGCATAATATGGCTAATAATATGAGTTAGATTGATAATAATAAGATTAATGAGTATAGTAATTGTAGATCTATCGATCATTTAAGCATCATATGGCTAATAATATGAGTTAGATTGATAATAATAACAGTAATAAGTATAGTAATTGTCGTTCTATCGATCACTTAAGCATAATATGGGTAATAATATGAGTCAGATTGATAATAATAACAGTAATAAGTATAGTAATTGTCGTTCTATCGATCATATAAGCATAATATGGCTAATAATATGAGTTAGAGTGATAATACTAAGAGTAGTGAGTATAGTAATTCTCATTCTATCGATCATATAAGCATAATATGGCTAATAATATGAGTTAGATTGATAATAATAACAGTAATGAGTATAGTAATTGTAGTTCTATCGATCATATCGGCATAATATGGTTAATAATATGAGTTAGATTCATAATAATAAGAGTAATAAGTATAGTAATTGTCGTTCTATCGATCATATAAGCATAATATGGCTAATAATATGAGTTAGATTGAAAATAATAAGAGTAATGAGTATAGTAATTGTCGTTCTATCGATCATTTAAGCATAATATGGGTAATAATATGAGTCAGATTGATAATAATAACAGTAATAAGTATAGTAATTGTCGTTCTATCGATCATATAAGCATAATATGGCTAATAATATGAGTTAGATTGATCATAATAAGAGTAGTGAGTATAGTAATTCTCGTTCTATCGATCATATAAGCATAATATGGCTAATAATATGAGTTAGATTGATAATAATAAGAGTAATAACTACAGTAATTGTCGTTCTATCGATCATATAAGCATAATAAGGCTAATAATATGAGTTAGAGTGATAATACTAAGAGTAGTGAGTATAGTAATTCTCATTCTATCGATCATATAAGCATAATATGGCTAATAATATGAGTTAGATTGATAATAATAACAGTAATAAGTATAGTAATTGTCGTTCTATCGATAATATAACCATAATATGGCTAATAATATGATTTATATTGATAATACTAAGAGTAGTGAGTATAGTAATTCTCGTTCTATCGATCATATATGCATAATATGGCTAATAATATGAGTTAGATTGATAATAATAAGAGTAATGAGTATAGTAATTGTAGTTCTATCGAGCATTTAAGCATAATATGGCTAATAATATGAGTTAGATTGATAATAATAACAGTAATAAGTATAGTAATTGTCGTTCTATCGATAATATAACCATAATATGGCTAGTAATATGAGTTAGATTGATAATACTAAGAGTAGTGAGTATAGTAATTCTCGTTCTATCGATCATATAAGCATAATATGGCTAATAATATGAGTTAGATTGATAATAATAAGAGTAATAACTACAGTAATTGTCGTTCTATCGATCATATAAGCATAATAAGGCTAATAATATGAGTTAGAGTGATAATACTAAGAGTAGTGAGTATAGTAATTCTCATTCTATCGATCATATAAGCATAATATGGCTAATAATATGAGTTAGATTGATAATAATAAGAGTAATGAGTATAGTAATTGTAGTTCTATCGATCATATCGGCATAATATGGTTAATAATATGAGTTAGATTCATAATAATAAGAGTAATAAGTATAGTAATTGTCGTTGTATCGATCATATAAGCATAATATGGCTAATAATATGAGTTAGATTGATAATAATAAGAGTAATAAGTATAGTAATTGTCGTTCTCTCGATCATATAAGCATAATATGGCTAATAATATGAGTTAGATTGATAATACTAAGAGTAGTGAGTATAGTAATTCTCGTTCTATCGATCATATAAGCATAATATGGCTAATAATATGAGTTAGATTGATAATAATAAGAGTAATGAGTATAGTAATTGTAGATCTATCGATCATTTAAGCATCATATGGCTAATAATATGAGTTAGATTGATAATAATAACAGTACTAAGTATAGTAATTGTCGTTCTATCGATAATATAACCATTAAATGGCTAATAATATGATTTAGATTGATAATACTAAGAGTAGTGAGTATAGTAATTGTCGTTCTATCGATCATTTAAGCATAATATGGGTAATAATATGAGTCAGATTGATAATAATAACAGTAATAAGTATAGTAATTGTCGTTCTATCGATCATATAAGCATAATATGGCTAATAATATGAGTTAGATTGATAATAATAAGAGTAGTGAGTATAGTAATTCTCGTTCTATCGATCATATAAGCATAATATAGCTAATAATATGAGTTAGATTGATAATAATAACAGTAATAAGTATAGTAATTGTCGTTCTATCGATCATATAAGCATAATATGGCTAATAATATGAGTTAGATTGATAATAATAAGAGTAGTGAGTATAGTAATTCTCGTTCTATCGATCATATAAGCATAATATGGCTAATAATATGAGTTAGATTGATAATAATAAGAGTAATAACTACAGTAATTGTCGTTCTATCGATCATATAAGCATAATATGGCTAATAATATGAGTTAGATTGATAATAATAAGAGTAGTGAGTATAGTAATTCTCGTTCTATCGATAATATAACCATAATATGGCTAATAATATGAGTTAGATTGATAATACTAAGAGTAGTGAGTATAGTAATTCTCGTTCTATCGATCATATAAGCATAATATGGCTAATAATATGAGTTAGATTGATAATAATAAGACTAATAACTACAGTAATTGTCGTTCTATCGATCATATAAGCATAATAAGGCTAATAATATGAGTTAGAGTGATAATACTAAGAGTAGTGAGTATAGTAATTCTCATTCTATCGATCATATAAGCATAATATGGCTAATAATATGAGTTAGATTGATAACAATAAGAGTAATGAGTATAGTAATTGTAGTTCCATCGATCATATCGGCATAATATGGCTAATAATATGAGTTAGATTGATAATACTAAGAGTAGTGAGTATAGTGATTCTCGTTCTATCGATCATATAAGCATAATATGGCTAATAATATGTGTTAGATTGATAATAATAAGAGTAATGAGTATAGTAATTGTAGATCTATCGATCATTTAAGCATAATATGGCTAATAATATGAGATAGATTGATAATAATAACAGTAATAAGTATAGTAATTGTCGTTCTATCGATAATATAACCATAATATGGCTAATAATATGAGTTAGATTGATAATACTAAGAGTAGTGAGTATAGTAATTCTCGTTCTATCGATCATATAAGCATAATATGGCTAATAATATGAGTTAGATCGATAATAATAAGAGTAACAACTACAGTAATTGTCGTTCTATCGATCATATAAGCATAATAAGGCTAATAATATGAGTGAGATTGATAATAATAACAGTAATAAGTATAGTAATTGTCGTTCTATCGATCATATAAGCATAATATGGCTAATAATATGAGTTAGATTGATAATACTAAGAGTAGTGAGTATAGTAATTCTCGTTCTATCGATCATATATGCATAATATGGCTAATAATATGAGTTAGATTGAAAATAATAAGAGTAATGAGTATAGTAATTGTCGTTCTATCGATCATTTAAGCATAATATGGGTAATAATATGAGTCAGATTGATAATAATAACAGTAATAAGTATAGTAATTGTCGTTCTATCGATCATATAAGCATAATATGGCTAATAATATGAGTTAGATTGATCATAATAAGAGTAGTGAGTATAGTAATTCTCGTTCTATCGATCATATAAGCATAATATGGCTAATAATATGAGTTAGATTGATAATAATAAGAGTAATAACTACAGTAATTGTCGTTCTATCGATCATATAAGCATAATAAGGCTAATAATATGAGTTAGAGTGATAATACTAAGAGTAGTGAGTATAGTAATTCTCATTCTATCGATCATATAAGCATAATATGGCTAATAATATGAGTTAGATTGATAATAATAACAGTAATAAGTATAGTAATTGTCGTTCTATCGATAATATAACCATAATATGGCTAATAATATGATTTATATTGATAATACTAAGAGTAGTGAGTATAGTAATTCTCGTTCTATCGATCATATATGCATAATATGGCTAATAATATGAGTTAGATTGATAATAATAAGAGTAATGAGTATAGTAATTGTAGTTCTATCGAGCATTTAAGCATAATATGGCTAATAATATGAGTTAGATTGATAATAATAACAGTAATAAGTATAGTAATTGTCGTTCTATCGATAATATAACCATAATATGGCTAGTAATATGAGTTAGATTGATAATACTAAGAGTAGTGAGTATAGTAATTCTCGTTCTATCGATCATATAAGCATAATATGGCTAATAATATGAGTTAGATTGATAATAATAAGAGTAATAACTACAGTAATTGTCGTTCTATCGATCATATAAGCATAATAAGGCTAATAATATGAGTTAGAGTGATAATACTAAGAGTAGTGAGTATAGTAATTCTCATTCTATCGATCATATAAGCATAATATGGCTAATAATATGAGTTAGATTGATAATAATAAGAGTAATGAGTATAGTAATTGTAGTTCTATCGATCATATCGGCATAATATGGTTAATAATATGAGTTAGATTCATAATAATAAGAGTAATAAGTATAGTAATTGTCGTTGTATCGATCATATAAGCATAATATGGCTAATAATATGAGTTAGATTGATAATAATAAGAGTAATAAGTATAGTAATTGTCGTTCTCTCGATCATATAAGCATAATATGGCTAATAATATGAGTTAGATTGATAATACTAAGAGTAGTGAGTATAGTAATTCTCGTTCTATCGATCATATAAGCATAATATGGCTAATAATATGAGTTAGATTGATAATAATAAGAGTAATGAGTATAGTAATTGTAGATCTATCGATCATTTAAGCATCATATGGCTAATAATATGAGTTAGATTGATAATAATAACAGTACTAAGTATAGTAATTGTCGTTCTATCGATAATATAACCATTAAATGGCTAATAATATGATTTAGATTGATAATACTAAGAGTAGTGAGTATAGTAATTCTCGTTCTATCGATCATATATGCATAATATGGCTAATAATATGAGTTAGATTGATAATAGTAAGAGTAATAACTACAGTAATTGTCGTTCTATCGATCATATAAGCATAATAAGGCTAATAATATGATTTAGAGTGATAATACTAAGAGTAGTGAGTATAGTAATTCTCATTCTATCGATCATATAAGCATAATATGGCTAATAATATGAGTTAGATTGATAATAATAAGAGTAATGAGTATAGTAATTGTCGTTCTATCGATCATTTAAGCATAATATGGGTAATAATATGAGTCAGATTGATAATAATAACAGTAATAAGTATAGTAATTGTCGTTCTATCGATCATATAAGCATAATATGGCTAATAATATGAGTTAGATTGATAATAATAAGAGTAGTGAGTATAGTAATTCTCGTTCTATCGATCATATAAGCATAATATAGCTAATAATATGAGTTAGATTGATAATAATAACAGTAATAAGTATAGTAATTGTCGTTCTATCGATCATATAAGCATAATATGGCTAATAATATGAGTTAGATTGATAATAATAAGAGTAGTGAGTATAGTAATTCTCGTTCTATCGATCATATAAGCATAATATGGCTAATAATATGAGTTAGATTGATAATAATAAGAGTAATAACTACAGTAATTGTCGTTCTATCGATCATATAAGCATAATATGGCTAATAATATGAGTTAGATTGATAATAATAAGAGTAATAAGTATAGTAATTGTCGTTCTATCGATAATATAACCATAATATGGCTAATAATATGAGTTAGATTGATAATACTAAGAGTAGTGAGTATAGTAATTCTCGTTCTATCGATCATATAAGCATAATATGGCTAATAATATGAGTTAGATTGATAATAATAAGAGTAATAACTACAGTAATTGTCGTTCTATCGATCATATAAGCATAATAAGGCTAATAATATGAGTTAGAGTGATAATACTAAGAGTAGTGAGTATAGTAATTCTCATTCTATCGATCATATAAGCATAATATGGCTAATAATATGAGTTAGATTGATAATAATAAGAGTAATGAGTATAGTAATTGTAGTTCTATCGATCATATCGGCATAATATGGCTAATAATATGAGTTAGATTGATAATACTAAGAGTAGTGAGTATAGTGATTCTCGTTCTATCGATCATATAAGCATAATATGGCTAATAATATGAGTTAGATTGATAATAATAAGAGTAATGAGTATAGTAATTGTAGATCTATCGATCATTTAAGCATAATATGGCTAATAATATGAGATAGATTGATAATAATAACAGTAATAAGTATAGTAATTGTCGTTCTATCGATAATATAACCATAATATGGCTAATAATATGAGTTAGATTGATAATACTAAGAGTAGTGAGTATAGTAATTCTCGTTCTATCGAACATATATGCATAATAAGGCTAATAATATGAGTTAGATTGATAATAATAAGAGTAATAACTACAGTAATTGTCGTTCTATCGATCATATAAGCATAATAAGGCTAATAATATGAGTTAGAGTGATAATACTAAGAGTAGTGAGTATAGTAATTCTCATTCCATCGATCATATAAGCATAATATGGCTAATAATATGAGTTAGATTGATAATAATAAGAGTAATGAGTATAGTAATTGTAGTTCTATCGATCATTTAAGCATAATATGGCTAATAATATGAGTTAGATTGATAATAATAAGAGTAATGAGTATAGTAATTGAAGTTCTATCGATCATATCTGCATAATATGGTTAATAATATGAGTTAGATTGATAATAATAAGAGTAGTAAGTATAGTATTTGTCGTTCTATCGATCATATAAGCATAATATGGCTAACAATATGAGTTAGACTGATAATTATAAGAGTAATAAGTATAGTAATTGTCGTTCTATCGATCATTTAAGCATAATATGGGTAATAATATGAGTCAGATTGATAATAATAACAGTAACAAGTATAGTAATTGTCGTTCTATCGATAATATAAGCATAATATGGCTAATAATATGAGTTGGATTGATAATACTAAGAGTAGTGAGTATAGTAATTCTCGTTCTATCGATCATATAAGCATAATATGGCTAATAATATGAGTTAGATTGATAATAATAACAGTAATAAGTATAGTAATTGTCGTTCTATCGATAATATAAGCATAATATGGCTAATAATATGAGTTAGATTGATAATACTAAGAGTAGTGAGTATAGTAATTCTCGTTCTATCGATCATATAAGCATAATATGGCTAATAATATGAGTTAGATTGATAATAATAACAGTAATAAGTATAGTAATTGTCGTTCTATCGATAATATAAGCATAATATGGCTAATAATATGAGTTAGATTGATAATACTAAGAGTAGTGAGTATAGTAATTGTAGTTCTATCGATCATATCGGCATAATATGGTTAATAATATGAGTTAGATTCATAATAATAAGAGTAATAAGTATAGTAATTGTCGTTCTATCCATCATATAAGCATAATATGGCTAATAATATGAGTTAGATTGATAATACTAAGAGTAGTGAGTATAGTAATTCTCGTTCTATCGATCATATAAGCATAATATGGCTAATAATATGAGTTAGATTGATAATAATAACAGTAATAAGTATAGTAATTGTCGTTCTATCGACAATATAAGCATAATATGGCTAATAATATGAGTTAGATTGATAATACTAAGAGTAGTGAGTATAGTAATTCTCGTTCTATCGATCATATAAGCATAATATGGCTAATAATATGAGTTAGATTGATAATAATAAGAGTAATAACTACAGTAATTGTCGTTCTATCGATCATATAAGCATAATAAGGCTAAGAATATGAGTTAGATTGATAATAATAAGAGTAATAAGTATAGTAATTGTCGTTCTCTCGATCATATAAGCATAATATGGCTAATAATATGAGTTAGAGTGATAATACTAAGAGTAGTGAGTATAGTAATTGTCGTTCTATCGATCATATAAGCATAATATTGCTAATAATATGAGTTAGATTGATAATAATAAGAGTAATGAGTATAGTAATTGTAGATCTATCGATCATTTAAGCATAATATGGCTAATAATATGAGTTAGATTGATAATAATAACAGTAATAAGTATAGTAATTGTCGTTCTATCGATAATATAACCATAATATGGCTAATAATATGATTTAGATTGATAATACTAAGAGTAGTGAGTATAGTAATTCTCGTTCTATCGATCATATATGCATAATATGGCTAATAATATGAGTTAGATTGATAATAATAAGAGTAATGAGTATAGTAATTGTCGTTCTATCGATCATTTAAGCATAATATGGGTAATAATATGAGTCAGATTGATAATAATAACAGTAATAAGTATAGTAATTGTCGTTCTATCGATCATATAAGCATAATATGGCTAATAATATGAGTTAGATTGATAATAATAAGAGTAGTGAGTATAGTAATTCTCGTTCTATCGATCATATAAGCATAATATGGCTAATAATATGAGTTAGATTGATAATAATAAGAGTAATAACTACAGTAATTGTCGTTCTATCGATCATATAAGCATAATAAGGCTAATAATATGAGTTAGAGTGATAATACTAAGAGTAGTGAGTATAGTAATTCTCATTCTATCGATCATATAAGCATAATATGGCTAATAATATGAGTTAGATTGATAATAATAACAGTAATAAGTATAGTAATTGTCGTTCTATCGATAATATAACCATAATATGGCTAATAATATGATTTATATTGATAATACTAAGAGTAGTGAGTATAGTAATTCTCGTTCTATCGATCATATATGCATAATATGGCTAATAATATGAGTTAGATTGATAATAATAAGAGTAATGAGTATAGTAATTGTAGTTCTATCGATCATTTAAGCATAATATGGCTAATAATATGAGTTAGATTGATAATAATAACAGTAATAAGTATAGTAATTGTCGTTCTATCGATAATATAACCATAATATGGCTAGTAATATGAGTTAGATTGATAATACTAAGAGTAGTGAGTATAGTAATTCTCGTTCTATCGATCATATAAGCATAATATGGCTAATGATATGAGTTAGATTGATAATAATAAGAGTAATAACTACAGTAATTGTCGTTCTATCGATCATATAAGCATAATAAGGCTAATAATATGAGTTAGAGTGATAATACTAAGAGTAGTGAGTATAGTAATTCTCATTCTATCGATCATATAAGCATAATATGGCTAATAATATGAGTTAGATTGATAATAATAAGAGTAATGAGTATAGTAATTGTAGTTCTATCGATCATATCGGCATAATATGGTTAATAATATGAGTTAGATTCATAATATTAAGAGTAATAAGTATAGTAATTGTCGTTCTATCGATCATATAAGCATAATATGGCTAATAATATGAGTTAGATTGATAATAATAAGAGTAATAAGTATAGTAATTGTCGTTCTCTCGATCATATAAGCATAATATGGCTAATAATATGAGTTAGATTGATAATACTAAGAGTAGTGAGTATAGTAATTCTCGTTCTATCGATCATATAAGCATAATATGGCTAATAATATGAGTTAGATTGATAATAATAAGAGTAATGAGTATAGTAATTGTAGATCTATCGATCATTTAAGCATCATATGGCTAATAATATGAGTTAGATTGATAATAATAACAGTAATAAGTATAGTAATTGTCGTTCTATCGATAATATAACCATAATATGGCTAATAATATGATTTAGATTGATAATACTAAGAGTAGTGAGTATAGTAATTCTCGTTCTATCGATCATATATGCATAATATGGCTAATAATATGAGTTAGATTGATAATAATAAGAGTAATGAGTATAGTAATTGTAGTTCTATCGATCATTTAAGCATAATATGGCTAATAATATGAGTTAGATTGATAATAATAACAGTAATAAGTATAGTAATTGTCGTTCTATCGATAATATAACCATAATATGGCTAGTAATATGAGTTAGATTGATAATACTAAGAGTAGTGAGTATAGTAATTCTCGTTCTATCGATCATATAAGCATAATATGGCTAATAATATGAGTTAGATTGATAATAATAAGAGTAATAACTACAGTAATTGTCGTTCTATCGATCATATAAGCATAATAAGGCTAATAATATGAGTTAGAGTGATAATACTAAGAGTAGTGAGTATAGTAATTCTCATTCTATCGATCATATAAGCATAATATGGCTAATAATATGAGTTAGATTGATAATAATAAGAGTAATGAGTATAGTAATTGTAGTTCTATCGATCATATCGGCATAATATGGTTAATAATATGAGTTAGATTCATAATAATAAGAGTAATAAGTATAGTAATTGTCGTTCTATCGATCATATAAGCATAATATGGCTAATAATATGAGTTAGATTGATAATAATAAGAGTAATAAGTATAGTAATTGTCGTTCTCTCGATCATATAAGCATAATATGGCTAATAATATGAGTTAGATTGATAATACTAAGAGTAGTGAGTATAGTAATTCTCGTTCTATCGATCATATAAGCATAATATGGCTAATAATATGAGTTAGATTGA
This sequence comes from Megachile rotundata, assembly GCF_050947335.1. Lineage (NCBI taxonomy): Eukaryota > Metazoa > Arthropoda > Insecta > Hymenoptera > Megachilidae > Megachile > Megachile rotundata. Next base: position 27,621 of record NW_027474106.1, on the reverse strand, counting down.
TAATAATAAGAGTAATGAGTATAGTAATTGTAGATCTATCGATCATTTAAGCATCATATGGCTAATAATATGAGTTAGATTGATAATAATAACAGTACTAAGTATAGTAATTGTCGTTCTATCGATAATATAACCATTAAATGGCTAATAATATGATTTAGATTGATAATACTAAGAGTAGTGAGTATAGTAATTCTCGTTCTATCGATCATATATGCATAATATGGCTAATAATATGAGTTAGATTGATAATAGTAAGAGTAATAACTACAGTAATTGTCGTTCTATCGATCATATAAGCATAATAAGGCTAATAATATGATTTAGAGTGATAATACTAAGAGTAGTGAGTATAGTAATTCTCATTCTATCGATCATATAAGCATAATATGGCTAATAATATGAGTTAGATTGATAATAATAAGAGTAATGAGTATAGTAATTGTCGTTCTCTCGATCATTTAAGCATAATATGGGTAATAATATGAGTCAGATTGATAATAATAACAGTAATAAGTATAGTAATTGTCGTTCTATCGATCATATAAGCATAATATGGCTAATAATATGAGTTAGATTGATAATAATAAGAGTAGTGAGTATAGTAATTCTCGTTCTATCGATCATATAAGCATAATATAGCTAATAATATGAGTTAGATTGATAATAATAACAGTAATAAGTATAGTAATTGTCGTTCTATCGATCATATAAGCATAATATGGCTAATAATATGAGTTAGATTGATAATAATAAGAGTAGTGAGTATAGTAATTCTCGTTCTATCGATCATATAAGCATAATATGGCTAATAATATGAGTTAGATTGATAATAATAAGAGTAATAACTACAGTAATTGTCGTTCTATCGATCATATAAGCATAATATGGCTAATAATATGAGTTAGATTGATAATAATAAAAGTAATAAGTATAGTAATTGTCGTTCTATCGATAATATAACCATAATATGGCTAATAATATGAGTTAGATTGATAATACTAAGAGTAGTGAGTATAGTAATTCTCGTTCTATCGATCATATAAGCATAATATGGCTAATAATATGAGTTAGATTGATAATAATAAGAGTAATAACTACAGTAATTGTCGTTCTATCGATCATATAAGCATAATAAGGCTAATAATATGAGTTAGAGTGATAATACTAAGAGTAGTGAGTATAGTAATTCTCATTCTATCGATCATATAAGCATAATATGGCTAATAATATGAGTTAGATTGATAATAATAAGAGTAATGAGTATAGTAATTGTAGTTCTATCGATCATATCGGCATAATATGGCTAATAATATGAGTTAGATTGATAATACTAAGAGTAGTGAGTATAGTAATTCTCGTTCTATCGATCATATAAGCATAATATGGCTAATAATATGAGTTAGATTGATAATAATAAGAGTAATGAGTATAGTAATTGTAGATCTATCGATCATTTAAGCATAATATGGCTAATAATATGAGTTAGATTGATAATAATAACAGTAATAAGTATAGTAATTGTCGTTCTATCGATAATATAACCATAATATGGCTAATAATATGATTTAGAGTGATAATACTAAGAGTAGTGAGTATAGTAATTCTCATTCTATCGATCATATAAGCATAATATGGCTAATAATATGAGTTAGATTGATAATAATAACAGTAATAAGTATAGTAATTGTCGTTCTATCGATAATATAACCATAATATGGCTAATAATATGATTTATATTGATAATACTAAGAGTAGTGAGTATAGTAATTCTCGTTCTATCGATCATATATGCATAATATGGCTAATAATATGAGTTAGATTGATAATAATAAGAGTAATGAGTATAGTAATTGTAGTTCTATCGATCATTTAAGCATAATATGGCTAATAATATGAGTTAGATTGATAATAATAACAGTAATAAGTATAGTAATTGTCGTTCTATCGATAATATAACCATAATATGGCTAGTAATATGAGTTAGATTGATAATACTAAGAGTAGTGAGTATAGTAATTCTCGTTCTATCGATCATATAAGCATAATATGGCTAATAATATGAGTTAGATTGATAATAATAAGAGTAATAACTACAGTAATTGTCGTTCTATCGATCATATAAGCATAATAAGGCTAATAATATGAGTTAGAGTGATAATACTAAGAGTAGTGAGTATAGTAATTCTCATTCTATCGATCATATAAGCATAATATGGCTAATAATATGAGTTAGACTGGTAATAATAAGAGTAATGAGTATAGTAATTGTAGTTCTATCGATCATATCGGCATAATATGGTTAATAATATGAGTTAGATTCATAATAATAAGAGTAATAAGTATAGTAATTGTCGTTCTATCGATCATATAAGCATAATATGGCTAATAATATGAGTTAGATTGATAATAATAAGAGTAATAAGTATAGTAATTGTCGTTCTCTCGATCATATAAGCATAATATGGCTAATAATATGAGTTAGATTGATAATACTAAGAGTAGTGAGTATAGTAATTCTCGTTCTATCGATCATATAAGCATAATATGGCTAATAATATGAGTTAGATTGATAATAATAAGAGTAATGAGTATAGTAATTGTAGATCTATCGATCATTTAAGCATCATATGGCTAATAATATGAGTTAGATTGATAATAATAACAGTAATAAGTATATTAATTGTCGTTCTATCGATAATATAACCATAATATGGCTAATAATATGATTTAGATTGATAATACTAAGAGTAGTGAGTATAGTAATTCTCGTTCTATCGATCATATATGCATAATATGGCTAATAATATGAGTTAGATTGATAATAGTAAGAGTAATAACTACAGTAATTGTCGTTCTATCGATCATATAAGCATAATAAGGCTAATAATATGATTTAGAGTGATAATACTAAGAGTAGTGAGTATAGTAATTCTCATTCTATCGATCATATAAGCATAATATGGCTAATAATATGAGTTAGATTGATAATAATAAGAGTAATGAGTATAGTAATTGTCGTTCTATCGATCATTTAAGCATAATATGTGTAATAATATGAGTCAGATTGATAATAATAACAGGAATAAGTATAGTAATTGTCGTTCTATCGATCATATAAGCATAATATGGCTAATAATATGAGTTAGATTGATAATAATAAGAGTAGTGAGTATAGTAATTCTCGTTCTATCGATCATATAAGCATAATATAGCTAATAATATGAGTTAGATTGATAATAATAACAGTAATAAGTATAGTAATTGTCGTTCTATCGATCATATAAGCATAATATGGCTAATAATATGAGTTAGATTGATAATAATAAGAGTAGTGAGTATAGTAATTCTCGTTCTATCGATCATATAAGCATAATATGGCTAATAATATGAGTTAGATTGATAATAATAAGAGTAATAACTACAGTAATTGTCGTTCTATCGATCATATAAGCATAATATGGCTAATAATATGAGTTAGATTGATAATAATAAGAGTAATAAGTATAGTAATTGTCGTTCTATCGATAATATAACCATAATATGGCTAATAATATGAGTTAGATTGATAATACTAAGAGTAGTGAGTATAGTAATTCTCGTTCTATCGATCATATAAGCATAATATGGCTAATAATATGAGTTAGATTGATAATAATAAGAGTAATAACTACAGTAATTGTCGTTCTATCGATCATATAAGCATAATAAGGCTAATAATATGAGTTAGAGTGATAATACTAAGAGTAGTGAGTATAGTAATTCTCATTCTATCGATCATATAAGCATAATATGGCTAATAATATGAGTTAGATTGATAATAATAAGAATAATGAGTATAGTAATTGTAGTTCTATCGATCATATCGGCATAATATGGCTAATAATATGAGTTAGATTGATAATACTAAGAGTAGTGAGTATAGTGATTCTCGTTCTATCGATCATATAAGCATAATATGGCTAATAATATGAGTTAGATTGATAATAATAAGAGTAATGAGTATAGTAATTGTAGATCTATCGATCATTTAAGCATAATATGGCTAATAATATGAGATAGATTGATAATAATAACAGTAATAAGTATAGTAATTGTCGTTCTATCGATAATATAACCATAATATGGCTAATAATATGAGTTAGATTGATAATACTAAGAGTAGTGAGTATAGTAATTCTCGTTCTATCGAACATATATGCATAATATGGCTAATAATATGAGTTAGATTGATAATAATAAGAGTAATAACTACAGTAATTGTCGTTCTATCGATCATATAAGCATAATAAGGCTAATAATATGAGTTAGAGTGATAATACTAAGAGTAGTGAGTATAGTAATTCTCATTCTATCGATCATATAAGCATAATATGGCTAATAATATGAGTTAGATTGATAATAATAAGAGTAATGAGTATAGTAATTGTAGTTCTATCGATCATTTAAGCATAATATGGCTAATAATATGAGTTAGATTGATAATAATAAGAGTAATGAGTATAGTAATTGAAGTTCTATCGATCATATCTGCATAATATGGTTAATAATATGAGTTAGATTGATAATAATAAGAGTAGTAAGTATAGTATTTGTCGTTCTATCGATCATATAAGCATAATATGGCTAACAATATGAGTTAGATTGATAATTATAAGAGTAATAAGTATAGTAATTGTCGTTCTATCGATCATTTAAGCATAATATGGGTAATAATATGAGTCAGATTGATAATAATAACAGTAACAAGTATAGTAATTGTCGTTCTATCGATAATATAAGCATAATATGGCTAATAATATGAGTTGGATTGATAATACTAAGAGTAGTGAGTATAGTAATTCTCGTTCTATCGATCATATAAGCATAATATGGCTAATAATATGAGTTAGATTGATAATAATAACAGTAATAAGTATAGTAATTGTCGTTCGATCGATAATATAAGCATAATATGGCTAATAATATGAGTTAGATTGATAATACTAAGAGTAGTGAGTATAGTAATTCTCGTTCTATCGATCATATAAGCATAATATGGCTAATAATATGAGTTAGATTGATAATAATAACAGTAATAAGTATAGTAATTGTCGTTCTATCGATAATATAAGCATAATATGGCTAATAATATGAGTTAGATTGATAATACTAAGAGTAGTGAGTATAGTAATTGTAGTTCTATGGATCATATCGGCATAATATGGTTAATAATATGAGTTAGATTCATAATAATAAGAGTAATACGTATAGTAATTGTCGTTCTATCGATCATATAAGCATAATATGGCTAATAATATGAGTTAGATTGATAATACTAAGAGTAGTGAGTATAGTAATTCTCGTTCTATCGATCATATAAGCATAATATGGCTAATAATATGAGTTAGATTGATAATAATAACAGTAATAAGTATAGTAATTGTCGTTCTCTCGATCATATAAGCATAATATGGCTAATAATATGAGTTAGAGTGATAATACTTAGAGTAGTGAGTATAGTAATTCTCATTCTATCGATCATTTAAGCATAATATGGCTAATAATATGAGTTAGATTGATAATAATAACAGTAATAAGTATAGTAATTGTCGTTCTATCGATAATATAACCATAATATGGCTAATAATATGAGTTAGATTGATAATACTAAGAGTAGTGAGTATAGTAATTCTCGTTCTATCGATCATATAAGCATAATATGGCTAATAATATGAGTTAGATTGATAATAATAAGAGTAATAAGTATAGTAATTGTCGTTCTCTCGATCATATAAGCATAATATGGCTAATAATATGAGTTAGATTGATAATAATAAGAGTAATAAGTATAGTAATTGTCGTTCTCTCGATCATATAAGCATAATATGGCTAATAATATGAGTTAGATTGATAATACTAAGAGTAGTGAGTATAGTAATTCTCGTTCTATCGATCATATAAGCATAATATGGCTAATAATATGAGTTAGATTGATAATAATAAGAGTAATGAGTATAGTAATTGTAGATCTATCGATCATTTAAGCATCATATGGCTAATAATATGAGTTAGATTGATAATACTAAGAGTAGTGAGTATAGTGATTCTCGTTCTATCGATCATATAAGCATAATATGGCTAATAATATGAGTTAGATTGATAATAATAAGAGTAATGAGTATAGTAATTGTAGATCTATCGATCATTTAAGCATAATATGGCTAATAATATGAGTTAGATTGATAATAATAACAGTAATAAGTATAGTAATTGTCGTTCTATCGATAATATAACCATAATATGGCTAATAATATGAGTTAGATTGATAATAATAAGAGTAATGAGTATAGTAATTGTAGTCCTATCGATCATATCTGCATAATATGGTTAATAATATGAGTTAGATTGATAATAATAAGAGTAGTAAGTATAGTATTTGTCGTTCTATCGATCATATAAGCATAATATGGCTAATAATATGAGTTAGATTGATAATAATAAGAGTAATGAGTATAGTAATTGAAGTTCTATCGATCATATCTGCATAATATGGTTAATAATATGAGTTAGATTGATAATAATAAGAGTAGTAAGTATAGTATTTGTCGTTCTATCGATCATATAAGCATAATATGGCTAACAATATGAGTTAGATTGATAATTATAAGAGTAATAAGTATAGTAATTGTCGTTCTATCGATCATTTAAGCATCATATGGCTAATAATATGAGTTAGATTGATAATAATAACAGTAATAAGTATATTAATTGTCGTTCTATCGATAATATAACCATAATATGGCTAATAATATGATTTAGATTGATAATACTAAGAGTAGTGAGTATAGTAATTCTCGTTCTATCGATCATATAAGCATAATATGGCTAATAATATGAGTTAGATTGATAATAATAAGAGTAATAACTACAGTAATTGTCGTTCTATCGATCATATAAGCATAATATGGCTAATAATATGAGTTAGATTGATAATAATAAGAGTAATAAGTATAGTAATTGTCGTTCTATCGATAATATAACCATAATATGGCTAATAATATGAGTTAGATTGATAGTACTAAGAGTAGTGAGTATAGTAATTCTCGTTCTATCGATCATATAAGCATAATATGGCTAATAATATGAGTTAGATTGATAATAATAAGAGTAATAACTACAGTAATTGTCGTTCTATCGATCATATAAGCATAATAAGGCTAATAATATGAGTTAGAGTGATAATACTAAGAGTAGTGAGTATAGTAATTCTCATTCTATCGATCATATAAGCATAATATGGCTAATAATATGAGTTAGATTGATAATAATAAGAGTAATGAGTATAGTAATTGTAGTTCTATCGATCATATCGGCATAATATGGCTAATAATATGAGTTAGATTGATAATACTAAGAGTAGTGAGTATAGTGATTCTCGTTCTATCGATCATATAAGCATAATATGGCTAATAATATGAGTTAGATTGATAATAATAAGAGTAATGAGTATAGTAATTGTAGATCTATCGATCATTTAAGCATAATATGGCTAATAATATGAGATAGATTGATAATAATAACAGTAATAAGTATAGTAATTGTCGTTCTATCGATAATATAACCATAATATGGCTAATAATATGAGTTAGATTGATAATACTAAGAGTAGTGAGTATAGTAATTCTCGTTCTATCGAACATATATGCATAATATGGCTAATAATATGAGTTAGATTGATAATAATAAGAGTAATAACTACAGTAATTGTCGTTCTATCGATCATATAAGCATAATAAGGCTAATAATATGAGTTAGAGTGATAATACTAAGAGTAGTGAGTATAGTAATTCTCATTCTATCGATCATATAAGCATAATATGGCTAATAATATGAGTTAGATTGATAATAATAAGAGTAATGAGTATAGTAATTGTAGTTCTATCGATCATTTAAGCATAATATGGCTAATAATATGAGTTAGATTGATAATAATAAGAGTAATGAGTATAGTAATTGAAGTTCTATCGATCATATCTGCATAATATGGTTAATAATATGAGTTAGATTGATAATAATAAGAGTAGTAAGTATAGTATTTGTCGTTCTATCGATCATATAAGCATAATATGGCTAACAATATGAGTTAGATTGATAATTATAAGAGTAATAAGTATAGTAATTGTCGTTCTATCGATCATTTAAGCATAATATGGGTAATAATATGAGTCAGATTGATAATAATAACAGTAACAAGTATAGTAATTGTCGTTCTATCGATAATATAAGCATAATATGGCTAATAATATGAGTTGGATTGATAATACTAAGAGTAGTGAGTATAGTAATTCTCGTTCTATCGATCATATAAGCATAATATGGCTAATAATATGAGTTAGATTGACAATAATAACAGTAATAAGTATAGTAATTGTCGTTCGATCGATAATATAAGCATAATATGGCTAATAATATGAGTTAGATTGATAATACTAAGAGTAGTGAGTATAGTAATTCTCGTTCTATCGATCATATAAGCATAATATGGCTAATAATATGAGTTAGATTGATAATAATAACAGTAATAAGTATAGTAATTGTCGTTCTATCGATAATATAAGCATAATATGGCTAATAATATGAGTTAGATTGATAATACTAAGAGTAGTGAGTATAGTAATTGTAGTTCTATGGATCATATCGGCATAATATGGTTAATAATATGAGTTAGATTCATAATAATAAGAGTAATACGTATAGTAATTGTCGTTCTATCGATCATATAAGCATAATATGGCTAATAATATGAGTTAGATTGATAATACTAAGAGTAGTGAGTATAGTAATTCTCGTTCTATCGATCATATAAGCATAATATGGCTAATAATATGAGTTAGATTGATAATAATAACAGTAATAAGTATAGTAATTGTCGTTCTCTCGATCATATAAGCATAATATGGCTAATAATATGAGTTAGAGTGATAATACTTAGAGTAGTGAGTATAGTAATTCTCATTCTATCGATCATTTAAGCATAATATGGCTAATAATATGAGTTAGATTGATAATAATAACAGTAATAAGTATAGTAATTGTCGTTCTATCGATAATATAACCATAATATGGCTAATAATATGAGTTAGATTGATAATACTAAGAGTAGTGAGTATAGTAATTCTCGTTCTATCGATCATATAAGCATAATATGGCTAATAATATGAGTTAGATTGATAATAATAAGAGTAATAAGTATAGTAATTGTCGTTCTATCGATCATATAAGCATAATATGGCTAATAATATGAGTTAGATTGATAATAATAAGAGTAATGAGTATAGTAATTGTAGATCTATCGATCATTTAAGCATAATATGGCTAATAATATGAGATAGATTGATAATAATAACAGTAATAAGTATAGTAATTGTCGTTCTATCGATAATATAACCATAATATGGCTAATAATATGAGTTAGATTGATAATACTAAGAGTAGTGAGTATAGTAATTCTCGTTCTATCGAACATATATGCATAATATGGCTAATAATATGAGTTAGATTGATAATAATAAGAGTAATAACTACAGTAATTGTCGTTCTATCGATCATATAAGCATAATAAGGCTAATAATATGAGTTAGAGTGATAATACTTAGAGTAGTGAGTATAGTAATTCTCATTCTATCGATCATTTAAGCATAATATGGCTAATAATATGAGTTAGATTGATAATAATAACAGTAATAAGTATAGTAATTGTCGTTCTATCGATAATATAACCATAATATGGCTAATAATATGAGTTAGATTGATAATAATAAGAGTAATGAGTATAGTAATTGAAGTTCTATCGATCATATCTGCATAATATGGTTAATAATATGAGTTAGATTGATAATAATAAGAGTAGTAAGTATAGTATTTGTCGTTCTATCGATCATATAAGCATAATATGGCTAACAATATGAGTTAGATTGATAATTATAAGAGTAATAAGTATAGTAATTGTCGTTCTATCGATCATTTAAGCATAATATGGGTAATAATATGAGTCAGATTGATAATAATAACAGTAACAAGTATAGTAATTGTCGTTCTATCGATAATATAAGCATAATATGGCTAATAATATGAGTTGGATTGATAATACTAAGAGTAGTGAGTATAGTAATTCTCGTTCTATCGATCATATAAGCATAATATGGCTAATAATATGAGTTAGATTGACAATAATAACAGTAATAAGTATAGTAATTGTCGTTCGATCGATAATATAAGCATAATATGGCTAATAATATGAGTTAGATTGATAATACTAAGAGTAGTGAGTATAGTAATTCTCGTTCTATCGATCATATAAGCATAATATGGCTAATAATATGAGTTAGATTGATAATAATAACAGTAATAAGTATAGTAATTGTCGTTCTATCGATAATATAAGCATAATATGGCTAATAATATGAGTTAGATTGATAATAATAACAGTAATAAGTATAGTAATTGTCGTTCTCTCGATCATATAAGCATAATATGGCTAATAATATGAGTTAGAGTGATAATACTTAGAGTAGTGAGTATAGTAATTCTCATTCTATCGATCATTTAAGCATAATATGGCTAATAATATGAGTTAGATTGATAATAATAACAGTAATAAGTATAGTAATTGTCGTTCTATCGATAATATAACCATAATATGGCTAATAATATGAGTTAGATTGATAATACTAAGAGTAGTGAGTATAGTAATTCTCGTTCTATCGATCATATAAGCATAATATGGCTAATAATATGAGTTAGATTGATAATAATAAGAGTAATAAGTATAGTAATTGTCGTTCTATCGATCATATAAGCATAATATGGCTAATAATATGAGTTAGATTGATAATAATAAGAGTAATGAGTATAGTAATTGTAGATCTATCGATCATTTAAGCATAATATGGCTAATAATATGAGATAGATTGATAATAATAACAGTAATAAGTATAGTAATTGTCGTTCTATCGATAATATAACCATAATATGGCTAATAATATGAGTTAGATTGATAATACTAAGAGTAGTGAGTATAGTAATTCTCGTTCTATCGAACATATATGCATAATATGGCTAATAATATGAGTTAGATTGATAATAATAAGAGTAATAACTACAGTAATTGTCGTTCTATCGATCATATAAGCATAATAAGGCTAATAATATGAGTTAGAGTGATAATACTTAGAGTAGTGAGTATAGTAATTCTCATTCTATCGATCATTTAAGCATAATATGGCTAATAATATGAGTTAGATTGATAATAATAACAGTAATAAGTATAGTAATTGTCGTTCTATCGATAATATAACCATAATATGGCTAATAATATGAGTTAGATTGATAATAATAAGAGTAATGAGTATAGTAATTGAAGTTCTATCGATCATATCTGCATAATATGGTTAATAATATGAGTTAGATTGATAATAATAAGAGTAGTAAGTATAGTATTTGTCGTTCTATCGATCATATAAGCATAATATGGCTAACAATATGAGTTAGATTGATAATTATAAGAGTAATAAGTATAGTAATTGTCGTTCTATCGATCATTTAAGCATAATATGGGTAATAATATGAGTCAGATTGATAATAATAACAGTAACAAGTATAGTAATTGTCGTTCTATCGATAATATAAGCATAATATGGCTAATAATATGAGTTGGATTGATAATACTAAGAGTAGTGAGTATAGTAATTCTCGTTCTATCGATCATATAAGCATAATATGGCTAATAATATGAGTTAGATTGACAATAATAACAGTAATAAGTATAGTAATTGTCGTTCGATCGATAATATAAGCATAATATGGCTAATAATATGAGTTAGATTGATAATACTAAGAGTAGTGAGTATAGTAATTCTCGTTCTATCGATCATATAAGCATAATATGGCTAATAATATGAGTTAGATTGATAATAATAACAGTAATAAGTATAGTAATTGTCGTTCTATCGATAATATAAGCATAATATGGCTAATAATATGAGTTAGATTGATAATACTAAGAGTAGTGAGTATAGTAATTGTAGTTCTATGGATCATATCGGCATAATATGGTTAATAATATGAGTTAGATTCATAATAATAAGAGTAATACGTATAGTAATTGTCGTTCTATCGATCATATAAGCATAATATGGCTAATAATATGAGTTAGATTGATAATACTAAGAGTAGTGAGTATAGTAATTCTCGTTCTATCGATCATATAAGCATAATATGGCTAATAATATGAGTTAGATTGATAATAATAACAGTAATAAGTATAGTAATTGTCGTTCTCTCGATCATATAAGCATAATATGGCTAATAATATGAGTTAGAGTGATAATACTTAGAGTAGTGAGTATAGTAATTCTCATTCTATCGATCATTTAAGCATAATATGGCTAATAATATGAGTTAGATTGATAATAATAACAGTAATAAGTATAGTAATTGTCGTTCTATCGATAATATAACCATAATATGGCTAATAATATGAGTTAGATTGATAATACTAAGAGTAGTGAGTATAGTAATTCTCGTTCTATCGATCATATAAGCATAATATGGCTAATAATATGAGTTAGATTGATAATAATAAGAGTAATAAGTATAGTAATTGTCGTTCTCTCGATCATATAAGCATAATATGGCTAATAATATGAGTTAGATTGATAATAATAAGAGTAATGAGTATAGTAATTGTAGATCTATCGATCATTTAAGCATAATATGGCTAATAATATGAGTTAGATTGATAATAATAACAGTAATAAGTATAGTAATTGTCGTTCTATCGATCATTTAAGCATAATATGGGTAATAATATGAGTTAGATTGATAATACTAAGAGTAGTGAGTATAGTAATTCTCGTTCTATCGATCATATAAGCATAATATGGCTAATAATATGAGTTAGATTGATAATAATAACAGTAATAAGTATAGTAATTGTCGTTCTCTCGATCATATAAGCATAATATGGCTAATAATATGAGTTAGAGTGATAATACTTAGAGTAGTGAGTATAGTAATTCTCATTCTATCGATCATTTAAGCATAATATGGCTAATAATATGAGTTAGATTGATAATAATAACAGTAATAAGTATAGTAATTGTCGTTCTATCGATAATATAACCATAATATGGCTAATAATATGAGTTAGATTGATAATACTAAGAGTAGTGAGTATAGTAATTCTCGTTCTATCGATCATATAAGCATAATATGGCTAATAATATGAGTTAGATTGATAATAATAAGAGTAATAAGTATAGTAATTGTCGTTCTCTCGATCATATAAGCATAATATGGCTAATAATATGAGTTAGATTGATAATAATAAGAGTAATGAGTATAGTAATTGTAGATCTATCGATCATTTAAGCATAATATGGCTAATAATATGAGTTAGATTGATAATAATAACAGTAATAAGTATAGTAATTGTCGTTCTATCGATCATTTAAGCATAATATGGGTAATAATATGAGTCAGATTGATAATAATAACAGTAATAAGTATAGTAATTGTCGTTCTATCGATAATATAAGCATAATATGGCTAATAATATGAGTTAGATTGATAATACTAAGAGCAGTGAGTATAGTGATTCTCGTTCTATCGATCATATAAGCATAATATGGCTAATAATATGAGTTAGATTGATAATAATAAGAGTAATGAGTATAGTAATTGTAGATCTATCGATCATTTAAGCATAATATGGCTAATAATATGAGATAGATTGATAATAATAACAGTAATAAGTATAGTAATTGTCGTTCTATTGATAATATAACCATAATATGGCTAATAATATGAGTTAGATTGATAATACTAAGAGTAGTGAGTATAGTAATTCTCGTTCTATCGAACATATATGCATAATATGGCTAATAATATGAGTTAGATTGATAATAATAAGAGTAATAACTACAGTAATTGTCGTTCTATCGATCATATAAGCATAATAAGGCTAATAATATGAGTTAGAGTGATAATACTAAGAGTAGTGAGTATAGTAATTCTCATTCTATCGATCATATAAGCATAATATGGCTAATAATATGAGTTAGATTGATAATAATAAGAGTAATGAGTATAGTAATTGTAGTTCTATCGATCATATAAGCATAATATGGCTAATAATATGAGTTAGATTGATAATACTAAGAGTAGTGAGTATAGTGATTCTCGTTCTATCGATCATATAAGCATAATATGGCTAATAATATGAGTTAGATTGATAATAATAAGAGTAATAAGTATAGTAATTGTCGTTCTCTCGATCATATAAGCATAATATGGCTAATAATATGAGTTAGATTGATAATACTAAGAGTAGTGAGTATAGTAATTCTCGTTCTATCGATCATATAAGCATAATATGGCTAATAATATGAGTTAGATTGATAATAATAAGAGTAATGAGTATAGTAATTGTAGATCTATCGATCATTTAAGCATCATATGGCTAATAATATGAGTTAGATTGATAATGATAACAGTAATAAGTATAGTAACTGTCGTTCTATCGATCACTTAAGCATAATATGGGTAATAATATGAGTCAGATTGATAATAATAACAGTAATAAGTATAGTAATTGTCGTTCTATCGATAATATAAGCATAATATGGCTAATAATATGAGTTAGATTGATAATACTAAGAGTAGTGAGTATAGTAGTTCTCGTTCTATCGATCATATAAGCATAATATGGCTAATAATATGAGTTAGATTGATAATAATAAGAGTAATAAGTATAGTAATTGTCGTTCTATCGATCATATAAGCATAATATGGCTAATAATATGAGTTAGATTGATAATACTAAGAGTAGTGAGTATAGTGATTCTCGTTCTATCGATCATATAAGCATAATATGGCTAATAATATGAGTTAGATTGATAATAATAAGAGTAATGAGTATAGTAATTGTCGTTCTCTCGATCATATAAGCATAATATGGCTAATAATATGAGTTAGATTGATAATAATAAGAGTAATGAGTATAGTAATTGTAGATCTATCGATCATTTAAGCATAATATGGCTAATAATATGAGTTAGATTGATAATAATAACAGTAATAAGTATAGTAATTGTCGTTCTATCGATCATTTAAGCATAATATGGGTAATAATATGAGTCAGATTGATAATAATAACAGTAATAAGTATAGTAATTGTCGTTCTATCGATAATATAAGCATAATATGGCTAATAATATGAGTTAGAGTGATAATACTAAGAGTAGTGAGTATAGTAATTCTCATTCTATCGATCATATAAGCATAATATGGCTAATAATATGAGTTAGATTGATAATAATAAGAGTAATGAGTGTAGTAATTGTAGTTCTATCGATCATATCGGCATAATATGGTTAATAATATGAGTTAGATTGATAATAATAAGAGTAGTAAGTATAGTATTTGTCGTTCTATCGATCATATAAGCATAATATGGCTAATAATATGAGTTAGATAGATAATAATAAGAGTAATGAGTATAGTAATTGAAGTTCTATCGATCATATCTGCATAATATGGTTAATAATATGAGTTAGATTGATAATAATAAGAGTAGTAAGTATAGTATTTGTCGTTCTATCGATCATATAAGCATAATATGGCTAACAATATGAGTTAGATTGATAATTATAAGAGTAATAAGTATAGTAATTGTCGTTCTATCGATCATTTAAGCATAATATGGGTAATAATATGAGTCAGATTGATAATAATAACAGTAACAAGTATAGTAATTGTCGTTCTATCGATAATATAAGCATAATATGGCTAATAATATGAGTTGGATTGATAATACTAAGAGTAGTGAGTATAGTAATTCTCGTTCTATCGATCATATAAGCATAATATGGCTAATAATATGAGTTAGATTGATAATAATAACAGTAATAAGTATAGTAATTGTCGTTCGATCGATAATATAAGCATAATATGGCTAATAATATGAGTTAGATTGATAATACTAAGAGTAGTGAGTATAGTAATTCTCGTTCTATCGATCATATAAGCATAATATGGCTAATAATATGAGTTAGATTGATAATAATAACAGTAATAAGTATAGTACTTGTCGTTCTATCGATAATATAAGCATAATATGGCTAATAATATGAGTTAGATTGATAATACTAAGAGTAGTGAGTATAGTAATTGTAGTTCTATGGATCATATCGGCATAATATGGTTAATAATATGAGTTAGATTCATAATAATAAGAGTAATACGTATAGTAATTGTCGTTCTATCGATCATATAAGCATAATATGGCTAATAATATGAGTTAGATTGATAATACTAAGAGTAGTGAGTATAGTAATTCTCGTTCTATCGATCATATAAGCATAATATGGCTAATAATATGAGTTAGATTGATAATAATAACAGTAATAAGTATAGTAATTGTCGTTCTCTCGATCATATAAGCATAATATGGCTAATAATATGAGTTAGAGTGATAATACTTAGACTAGTGAGTATAGTAATTCTCATTCTATCGATCATTTAAGCATAATATGGCTAATAATATGAGTTAGATTGATAATAATAACAGTAATAAGTATAGTAATTGTCGTTCTATCGATAATATAACCATAATATGGCTAATAATATGAGTTAGATTGATAATACTAAGAGTAGTGAGTATAGTAATTCTCGTTCTATCGATCATATAAGCATAATATGGCTAATAATATGAGTTAGATTGATAATAATAAGAGTAATAAGTATAGTAATTGTCGTTCTCTCGATCATATAAGCATAATATGGCTAATAATATGAGTTAGATTGATAATAATAAGAGTAATGAGTATAGTAATTGTAGATCTATCGATCATTTAAGCATAATATGGCTAATAATATGAGTTAGATTGATAATAATAACAGTAATAAGTATAGTAATTGTCGTTCTATCGATCATTTAAGCATAATATGGGTAATAATATGAGTCAGATTGATAATAATAACAGTAATAAGTATAGTAATTGTCGTTCTATCGATAATATAAGCATAATATGGCTAATAATATGAGTTAGAGTGATAATACTAAGAGTAGTGAGTATAGTAATTCTCATTCTATCGATCATATAAGCATAATATGGCTAATAATATGAGTTAGATTGATAATAATAAGAGTAATGAGTATAGTAATTGTAGTTCTATCGATCATATCGGCATAATATGGTTAATAATATGAGTTAGATTCATAATAATACGAGTAATAAGTATAGTAATTGTCGTTCTATCGATCATATAAGCATAATATGGCTAATAATATGAGTTAGATTGATAATAATAAGAGTAATAAGTATAGTAATTGTCGTTCTCTCGATCATATAAGCATAATATGGCTAATAATATGAGTTAGATTGATAATACTAAGAGTAGTGAGTATAGTAATTCTCGTTCTATCGATCATATAAGCATAATATGGCTAATAATATGAGTTAGATTGATAATAATAAGAGTAATGAGTATAGTAATTGTAGATCTATCGATCATTTAAGCATCATATGGCTAATAATATGAGTTAGATTGATAATAATAACAGTAATAAGTATAGTAACTGTCGTTCTATCGATCACTTAAGCATAATATGGGTAATAATATGAGTCAGATTGATAATAATAACAGTAATAAGTATAGTAATTGTCGTTCTATCGATAATATAAGCATAATATGGCTAATAATATGAGTTAGATTGATAATACTAAGAGTAGTGAGTATAGTAGTTCTCGTTCTATCGATCATATAAGCATAATATGGCTAATAATATGAGTTAGATTGATAATAATAAGAGTAATAAGTATAGTAATTGTCGTTCTATCGATCATATAAGCATAATATGGCTAATAATATGAGTTAGATTGATAATACTAAGAGTAGTGAGTATAGTGATTCTCGTTCTATCGATCATATAAGCATAATATGGCTAATAATATGAGTTAGATTGATAATAATAAGAGTAATGAGTATAGTAATTGTAGATCTATCGATCATTTAAGCATAATATGGCTAATAATATGAGTTAGATTGATAATAATAACAGTAATAAGTATAGTAATTGTCGTTCTATCGATAATATGACCATAATATGGCTAATAATATGAGTTAGATTGATAATAATAAGAGTAATGAGTATAGTAATTGTAGTCCTATCGATCATATCTGCATAATATGGTTAATAATATGAGTTAGATTGATAATAATAAGAGTAGTAAGTATAGTATTTGTCGTTCTATCGATCATATAAGCATAATATGGCTAATAATATGAGTTAGATTGATAATAATAAGAGTAATAACTACAGTAATTGTCGTTCTATCGATCATATAAGCATAATAAGGCTAATAATATGAGTTAGAGTGATAATACTACGAGTAGTGAGTATAGTAATTCTCATTCTATCGATCATATAAGCATAATATGGCTAATAATATGAGTTAGATGGATAATAATAAGAGTAATGAGTATAGTAATTGTAGTTCTATCGATCATTTAAGCATAATATGGCTAATAATATGAGTTAGATTGATAATAATAAGAGTAGTAAGTATAGTATTTGTCGTTCTATCGATCATATAAGCATAATATGGCTAATAATATGAGTTAGATTGATAATTATAAGAGTAATAAGTATAGTAATTGTCGTTCTATCGATCATTTAAGCATAATATGGGTAATAATATGAGTCAGATTGATAATAATAACAGTAACAAGTATAGTAATTGTCGTTCTATCGATAATATAAGCATAATATGGCTAATAATATGAGTTAGATTGATAATACTAAGAGTAGTGAGTATAGTAATTCTCGTTCTATCGATCATATAAGCATAATATGGCTAATAATATGAGTTAGATTGATAATAATATGAGTAATGAGTATAGTAATTGCAGTTCTATCGATCATATCGGCATAATATGGTTAATAATATGAGTTAGATTCATAATAATAAGAGTAATAAGTATAGTAATTGTCGTTCTATCGATCATATAAGCATAATATGGCTAATAATATGAGTTAGATTGATAATACTAAGAGTAGTGAGTATAGTAATTCTCGTTCTATCGATCATATAAGCATAATATGGCTAATAATATGAGTTAGATTGATAATAATAACAGTAATAAGTATAGTAATTGTCGTTCTATCGATAATATAAGCATAATATGGCTAATAATATGAGTTAGATTGATAATACTAAGAGTAGTGAGTATAGTAATTCTCGTTCTATCGATCATAAGAGCATAATATGGCTAATAATATGAGTTAGATTGATAATAATAAGAGTAATAACTACAGTAATTGTCGTTCTATCGATCATATAAGCATAATAAGGCTAATAATATGAGTTAGATTGATAATAATAAGAGTAATAAGTATAGTAATTGTCGTTCTCTCGATCATATAAGCATAATATGGCTAATAATATGAGTTAGAGTGATAATACTAAGAGTAGTGAGTATAGTAATTCTCATTCTATCGATCATATAAGCATAATATGGCTAATAATATGAGTTAGATTGATAATAATAACAGTAATAAGTATAGTAATTGTCGTTCTATCGATCACTTAAGCATAATATGGGTAATAATATGAGTCAGATTGATAATAATAACAGTAATAAGTATAGTAATTGTCGTTCTATCGATAATATAAGCATAATATGGCTAATAACATGAGTTAGATTGATAATACTAAGAGTAGTGAGTATAGTGATTCTCGTTCTATCGATCATATAACCATAATATGGCTAATAATATGAGTTAGATTGATAATACTAAGAGTAGTGAGTATAGTAATTCTCGTTCTATCGAACATATATGCATAATATGGCTAATAATATGAGTTAGATTGATAATAATAAGAGTAATAACTACAGTAATTGTCGTTCTATCGATCATATAAGCATAATAAGGCTAATAATATGAGTTAGAGTGATAATACTAAGAGTAGTGAGTATAGTAGTTCTCATTCTATCGATCATATAAGCATAATATGGCTAATAATATGAGTTAGATGGATAATAATAAGAGTAATGAGTATAGTAATTGTAGTTCTATCGATCATTTAAGCATAATATGGCTAATAATATGAGTTAGATTGATAATAATAAGAGTAATGAGTATAGTAATTGTAGTCCTATCGATCATATCTGCATAATATGGTTAATAATATGAGTTAGATTGATAATAATAAGAGTAATGAGTATAGTAATTGTAGATCTATCGATCATTTAAGCATCATATGGCTAATAATATGAGTTAGATTGATAATAATAACAGTAATAAGTATAGTAACTGTCGTTCTATCGATCACTTAAGCATAATATGGGTAATAATATGAGTCAGATTGATAATAATAACAGTAATAAGTATAGTAATTGTCGTTCTATCGATAATATAAGCATAATATGGCTAATAATATGAGTTAGATTGATAATACTAAGAGTAGTGAGTATAGTAGTTCTCGTTCTATCGATCATATAAGCATAATATGGCTAATAATATGAGTTAGATTGATAATAATAAGAGTAATAAGTATAGTAATTGTCGTTCTATCGATCATATAAGCATAATATGGCTAATAATATGAGTTAGATTGATAATACTAAGAGTAGTGAGTATAGTGATTCTCGTTCTATCGATCATATAAGCATAATATGGCTAATAATATGAGTTAGATTGATAATAATAAGAGTAATGAGTATAGTAATTGTAGATCTATCGATCATTTAAGCATAATATGGCTAATAATATGAGTTAGATTGATAATAATAACAGTAATAAGTATAGTAATTGTCGTTCTATCGATAATATAACCATAATATGGCTAATAATATGAGTTAGATTGATAATAATAAGAGTAATGAGTATAGTAATTGTAGTCCTATCGATCATATCTGCATAATATGGTTAATAATATGAGTTAGATTGATAATAATAAGAGTAGTAAGTATAGTATTTGTCGTTCTATCGATCATATAAGCATAATATGGCTAATAATATGAGTTAGATTGATAATAATAAGAGTAATGAGTATAGTAATTGAAGTTCTATCGATCATATCTGCATAATATGGTTAATAATATGAGTTAGATTGATAATAATAAGAGTAGTAAGTATAGTATTTGTCGTTCTATCGATCATATAAGCATAATATGGCTAACAATATGAGTTAGATTGATAATTATAAGAGTAATAAGTATAGTAATTGTCGTTCTATCCATCATTTAAGCATAATATGGGTAATAATATGAGTCAGATTGATAATAATAACAGTAACAAGTATAGTAATTGTCGTTCTATCGATAATATAAGCATAATATGGCTAATAATATGAGTTGGATTGATAATACTAAGAGTAGTGAGTATAGTAATTCTCGTTCTATCGATCATATAAGCATAATATGGCTAATAATATGAGTTAGATTGATAATAATAACAGTAATAAGTATAGTAATTGTCGTTCGATCGATAATATAAGCATAATATGGCTAATAATATGAGTTAGATTGATAATACTAAGAGTAGTGAGTATAGTAATTCTCGTTCTATCGATCATATAAGCATAATATGGCTAATAATATGAGTTAGATTGATAATAATAACAGTAATAAGTATAGTACTTGTCGTTCTATCGATAATATAAGCATAATATGGCTAATAATATGAGTTAGATTGATAATACTAAGAGTAGTGAGTATAGTAATTGTAGTTCTATGGATCATATCGGCATAATATGGTTAATAATATGAGTTAGATTCATAATAATAAGAGTAATACGTATAGTAATTGTCGTTCTATCGATCATATAAGCATAATATGGCTAATAATATGAGTTAGATTGATAATACTAAGAGTAGTGAGTATAGTAATTCTCGTTCTATCGATCATATAAGCATAATATGGCTAATAATATGAGTTAGATTGATAATAATAACAGTAATAAGTATAGTAATTGTCGTTCTCTCGATCATATAAGCATAATATGGCTAATAATATGAGTTAGAGTGATAATACTTAGAGTAGTGAGTATAGTAATTCTCATTCTATCGATCATTTAAGCATAATATGGCTAATAATATGAGTTAGATTGATAATAATAACAGTAATAAGTATAGTAATTGTCGTTCTATCGATAATATAACCATAATATGGCTAATAATATGAGTTAGATTGATAATACTAAGAGTAGTGAGTATAGTAATTCTCGTTCTATCGATCATATAAGCATAATATGGCTAATAATATGAGTTAGATTGATAATAATAAGAGTAATAAGTATAGTAATTGTCGTTCTCTCGATCATATAAGCATAATATGGCTAATAATATGAGTTAGATTGATAATAATAAGAGTAATGAGTATAGTAATTGTAGATCTATCGATCATTTAAGCATAATATGGCTAATAATATGAGTTAGATTGATAATAATAACAGTAATAAGTATAGTAATTGTCGTTCTATCGATCATTTAAGCATAATATGGGTAATAATATGAGTCAGATTGATAATAATAACAGTAATAAGTATAGTAATTGTCGTTCTATCGATAATATAAGCATAATATGGCTAATAATATGAGTTAGAGTGATAATACTAAGAGTAGTGAGTATAGTAATTCTCATTCTATCGATCATATAAGCATAATATGGCTAATAATATGAGTTAGATTGATAATAATAAGAGTAATGAGTATAGTAATTGTAGTTCTATCGATCATATCGGCATAATATGGTTAATAATATGAGTTAGATTCATAATAATACGAGTAATAAGTATAGTAATTGTCGTTCTATCGATCATATAAGCATAATATGGCTAATAATATGAGTTAGATTGATAATAATAAGAGTAATAAGTATAGTAATTGTCGTTCTCTCGATCATATAAGCATAATATGGCTAATAATATGAGTTAGATTGATAATACTAAGAGTAGTGAGTATAGTAATTCTCGTTCTATCGATCATATAAGCATAATATGGCTAATAATATGAGTTAGATTGATAATAATAAGAGTAATGAGTATAGTAATTGTAGATCTATCGATCATTTAAGCATCATATGGCTAATAATATGAGTTAGATTGATAATAATAACAGTAATAAGTATAGTAACTGTCGTTCTATCGATCACTTAAGCATAATATGGGTAATAATATGAGTCAGATTGATAATAATAACAGTAATAAGTATAGTAATTGTCGTTCTATCGATAATATAAGCATAATATGGCTAATAATATGAGTTAGATTGATAATACTAAGAGTAGTGAGTATAGTAGTTCTCGTTCTATCGATCATATAAGCATAATATGGCTAATAATATGAGTTAGATTGATAATAATAAGAGTAATAAGTATAGTAATTGTCGTTCTATCGATCATATAAGCATAATATGGCTAATAATATGAGTTAGATTGATAATACTAAGAGTAGTGAGTATAGTGATTCTCGTTCTATCGATCATATAAGCATAATATGGCTAATAATATGAGTTAGATTGATAATAATAAGAGTAATGAGTATAGTAATTGTAGATCTATCGATCATTTAAGCATAATATGGCTAATAATATGAGTTAGATTGATAATAATAACAGTAATAAGTATAGTAATTGTCGTTCTATCGATAATATGACCATAATATGGCTAATAATATGAGTTAGATTGATAATAATAAGAGTAATGAGTATAGTAATTGTAGTCCTATCGATCATATCTGCATAATATGGTTAATAATATGAGTTAGATTGATAATAATAAGAGTAGTAAGTATAGTATTTGTCGTTCTATCGATCATATAAGCATAATATGGCTAATAATATGAGTTAGATTGATAATAATAAGAGTAATAACTACAGTAATTGTCGTTCTATCGATCATATAAGCATAATAAGGCTAATAATATGAGTTAGAGTGATAATACTACGAGTAGTGAGTATAGTAATTCTCATTCTATCGATCATATAAGCATAATATGGCTAATAATATGAGTTAGATGGATAATAATAAGAGTAATGAGTATAGTAATTGTAGTTCTATCGATCATTTAAGCATAATATGGCTAATAATATGAGTTAGATTGATAATAATAAGAGTAGTAAGTATAGTATTTGTCGTTCTATCGATCATATAAGCATAATATGGCTAATAATATGAGTTAGATTGATAATTATAAGAGTAATAAGTATAGTAATTGTCGTTCTATCGATCATTTAAGCATAATATGGGTAATAATATGAGTCAGATTGATAATAATAACAGTAACAAGTATAGTAATTGTCGTTCTATCGATAATATAAGCATAATATGGCTAATAATATGAGTTAGATTGATAATACTAAGAGTAGTGAGTATAGTAATTCTCGTTCTATCGATCATATAAGCATAATATGGCTAATAATATGAGTTAGATTGATAATAATATGAGTAATGAGTATAGTAATTGCAGTTCTATCGATCATATCGGCATAATATGGTTAATAATATGAGTTAGATTCATAATAATAAGAGTAATAAGTATAGTAATTGTCGTTCTATCGATCATATAAGCATAATATGGCTAATAATATGAGTTAGATTGATAATACTAAGAGTAGTGAGTATAGTAATTCTCGTTCTATCGATCATATAAGCATAATATGGCTAATAATATGAGTTAGATTGATAATAATAACAGTAATAAGTATAGTAATTGTCGTTCTATCGATAATATAAGCATAATATGGCTAATAATATGAGTTAGATTGATAATACTAAGAGTAGTGAGTATAGTAATTCTCGTTCTATCGATCATAAGAGCATAATATGGCTAATAATATGAGTTAGATTGATAATAATAAGAGTAATAACTACAGTAATTGTCGTTCTATCGATCATATAAGCATAATAAGGCTAATAATATGAGTTAGATTGATAATAATAAGAGTAATAAGTATAGTAATTGTCGTTCTCTCGATCATATAAGCATAATATGGCTAATAATATGAGTTAGAGTGATAATACTAAGAGTAGTGAGTATAGTAATTCTCATTCTATCGATCATATAAGCATAATATGGCTAATAATATGAGTTAGATTGATAATAATAACAGTAATAAGTATAGTAATTGTCGTTCTATCGATCACTTAAGCATAATATGGGTAATAATATGAGTCAGATTGATAATAATAACAGTAATAAGTATAGTAATTGTCGTTCTATCGATAATATAAGCATAATATGGCTAATAACATGAGTTAGATTGATAATACTAAGAGTAGTGAGTATAGTAGTTCTCGTTCTATCGATCATATAAGCATAATATGGCTAATAATATGAGTTAGATTGATAATAATAAGAGTAATAAGTATAGTAATTGTCGTTCTATCGATCATATAAGCATAATATGGCTAATAATATGAGTTAGATTGATAATACTAAGAGTAGTGAGTATAGTGATTCTCGTTCTATCGATCATATAACCATAATATGGCTAATAATATGAGTTAGATTGATAATACTAAGAGTAGTGAGTATAGTAATTCTCGTTCTATCGAACATATATGCATAATATGGCTAATAATATGAGTTAGATTGATAATAATAAGAGTAATAACTACAGTAATTGTCGTTCTATCGATCATATAAGCATAATAAGGCTAATAATATGAGTTAGAGTGATAATACTAAGAGTAGTGAGTATAGTAATTCTCATTCTATCGATCATATAAGCATAATATGGCTAATAATATGAGTTAGATGGATAATAATAAGAGTAATGAGTATAGTAATTGTAGTTCTATCGATCATTTAAGCATAATATGGCTAATAATATGAGTTAGATTGATAATAATAAGAGTAATGAGTATAGTAATTGTAGTCCTATCGATCATATCTGCATAATATGGTTAATAATATGAGTTAGATTTATAATAATAAGAGTAATGAGTATAGTAATTGTAGATCTATCGATCATTTAAGCATCATATGGCTAATAATATGAGTTAGATTGATAATAATAACAGTAATAAGTATAGTAACTGTCGTTCTATCGATCACTTAAGCATAATATGGGTAATAATATGAGTCAGATTGATAATAATAACAGTAATAAGTATAGTAATTGTCGTTCTATCGATAATATAAGCATAATATGGCTAATAATATGAGTTAGATTGATAATACTAAGAGTAGTGAGTATAGTAGTTCTCGTTCTATCGATCATATAAGCATAATATGGCTAATAATATGAGTTAGATTGATAATAATAAGAGCAATAAGTATAGTAATTGTCGTTCTCTCGATCATATAAGCATAATATGGCTAATAATATGAGTTAGAGTGATAATACTAAGAGTAGTGAGTATAGTAATTCTCATTCTATCGATCATATAAGCATAATATGGCTAATAATATGAGTTAGATTGATAATAATAACAGTAATAAGTATAGTAATTGTCGTTCTATCGATCACTTAAGCATAATATGGGTAATAATATGAGTCAGATTGATAATAATAACAGTAATAAGTATAGTAATTGTCGTTCTATCGATAATATAAGCATAATATGGCTAATAACATGAGTTAGATTGATAATACTAAGAGTAGTGAGTATAGTAGTTCTCGTTCTATCGATCATATAAGCATAATATGGCTAATAATATGAGTTAGATTGATAATAATAAGAGTAATAAGTATAGTAATTGTCGTTCTATCGATCATATAAGCATAATATGGCTAATAATATGAGTTAGATTGATAATACTAAGAGTAGTGAGTATAGTGATTCTCGTTCTATCGATCATATAACCATAATATGGCTAATAATATGAGTTAGATTGATAATACTAAGAGTAGTGAGTATAGTAATTCTCGTTCTATCGAACATATATGCATAATATGGCTAATAATATGAGTTAGATTGATAATAATAAGAGTAATAACTACAGTAATTGTCGTTCTATCGATCATATAAGCATAATAAGGCTAATAATATGAGTTAGAGTGATAATACTAAGAGTAGTGAGTATAGTAATTCTCATTCTATCGATCATATAAGCATAATATGGCTAATAATATGAGTTAGATGGATAATAATAAGAGTAATGAGTATAGTAATTGTAGTTCTATCGATCATTTAAGCATAATATGGCTAATAATATGAGTTAGATTGATAATAATAAGAGTAATGAGTATAGTAATTGTAGTCCTATCGATCATATCTGCATAATATGGTTAATAATATGAGTTAGATTTATAATAATAAGAGTAATGAGTATAGTAATTGTAGATCTATCGATCATTTAAGCATCATATGGCTAATAATATGAGTTAGATTGATAATAATAACAGTAATAAGTATAGTAACTGTCGTTCTATCGATCACTTAAGCATAATATGGGTAATAATATGAGTCAGATTGATAATAATAACAGTAATAAGTATAGTAATTGTCGTTCTATCGATAATATAAGCATAATATGGCTAATAATATGAGTTAGATTGATAATACTAAGAGTAGTGAGTATAGTAGTTCTCGTTCTATCGATCATATAAGCATAATATGGCTAA